>NC_133778.1:58717437-58731872 GCF_003597395.2 Chelonoidis abingdonii
AGGGAGATTTAGGTTGGACATTAGGAAAAAGTTCCTAACTGTCAGGGTAGTTAAACACTGGAATAAATTGCCTAGGGAGGTTGTGGAATCTCCATCTCTGGAGATAGTTAAGAGTAGGTTAGATAAATGTCTATCAGGGATGGTCTAGACAGTATTTGTTCCTGCCCTGAGGGCAGGGGACTGGACTCGATGACCTCTCGAGGTCCCTTCCAGTCCTAGAGTCTATGAATCTATGAACTAATATCATTAGATTGTCCACGTTGTGAAAATACTTACCATTAAGTCTTACAGCAATGTGTGTCTATCGCGAAGTATCCCAAACCACTTCACAGAATGTGAGTCAGATTGTCCAAGAATACCTCATTCATACATACAATTACTGTGATTGCAGGGGAAAATAATGGTTTTGTGAGCACATGGCTAGTTAGACACACAACTGTGTGTGCAAATGCCCAATTTATATGAACAATGTTGGTATTTGTGTAAAAATAAATGGGAATTATGGAATATTTACTTGACATTTTATAGGAAATCTTGAAATTACAACTTAACAAGGACACCTTTTGTTCATTACATCATCCAAAAGACAGCAGATACAGTAGAAAAGTCACCCTTGTATTCAGGCAATGGGTCAGTACTGTCTCAGTGATAGGGCTGATTTAAAAACAATCTTTTTCTCAAATATTGCTATGTTAAATTGTGTTTTTTATTAAAATAATTGGAATTTTTCATTTATCAAAACTTAATTTTATTTCTTAAAACCACTTTTTGATAAATGAAAAATTATGATTTTGATAGTGCTTTGACTGAAACATAGACTGGTAACTTAAAAGGTTGGAAATGTGAAAAAGGTGAGTGTCAATAAAATCATTTTTGAAAAATTGTTAAACTACATTAAAGGAAACAGAATTCATTACATTTAGCATATGAAATGTAAGGGTGAGATGGCTTTTACATTAATATTCAGTAAATTCACCTAGTTTCTGCTTTCATTGCGGGTTAAGTGAAAATAATGAGGATGGGGCTTGGAGGAGGGAGACTCCTCACAGCTTGAACTATGCAAAGATTTTTGCGCCCCTTGCTTTAGTGGCCTGATCCAAACCCCTTGAATACAATGGAAAGGCTTCTGTTGATTTCAGTGGACTTTGAATCAGGTCCAAAATGTAGTCTTGGTCTGAAAAATGACTGTGTAAATAAATACGGCACCTTCTCATGCAACAGATAAATTCTCTGTGGATATTTTCAACCAAATCTGCTTTGCTTAAAAAATGGTAACATAAAAGTTTACTAATGGCACTTCCGTGGAACTAACGTGTATGTGGGAGAGTAGACTGGATTATTTTCCTGTTCATGCAGAAACAGGATGTAGTTACAAATGTCTATTTTCAATATACTTACGAATCCCATTCATTTCAAATTTAGTCCTCCCATTGCATCTGTCCAAACATGTAATTATTTTTCTTCAAATTTTCCAGAGGTCAGAATATGAAGACTATGGGGTAGTATAAATGTAATTAGGGGCAGTGTTTGGCTTGCAGAATCTCTTGTGCTGATGATAGACAATTCAGAAAGAATCTAGCTTGACTCTCAGATTCCAGGCTGAGTTTGTAGAACTAGTAGTTAATTTAAAAAAAAAAAATCTTTCACTTGCAAACTTAGCAAATGTGATCTGGAAGGCATTGCAATTCAGTAAATTAGAATCCCACAATGTGACACGTATTGTATCAATTTTCAGATTAGAGAACCTTTTAAAGTACCTTTTGGCTGTGAACATCTTTAGGTTTTATCACTGTATGTACAGGCACTGACAAGGTTTGAGCTCACCTGAAAACAGGCTTAATGAGAATGTAGTGTATCAGGCTGTGTGGTAGCGACTTTGACCTATTAGGAAAAAAAGGAACGATGAGGGGTCAGGGACACGATCAAATAAACTACAATAGCTATTCGACTGAGAATATATATACAGGGAGGAAGCCTCATTATTTATTTTTGTAATAAAAAGGTGAGAATTACCCATGCCTAGCTATATTTGAACTTAGAGATGGAAAGGTGATTGTGAGTAGGCAGATGAAAATGATTTGGGAGGAAGGATGAAAAATCAAACTCTGGATTGAATTCTGTTTGTGGCCAATATTTTAAACTAAACAGTTTACTCCCGCATTTAGTAGATCACAGTAACAATAATAAACAACAAATGTGACATTATATTTAAAATCATGAAACTTTACAATGTACAAGAGATACAGAAGAAGTCAAAACCACAAAAATGAAAACTAAATCACTATGCCATGCTTACCACTTTTCAGATCAATATGTCCTCATGCTTTTATTAAAACAATGAAAGGCTAAATCTGAGGGAGAGAAAGTATTCAACAGACCCAAGGTTTCCGAGGTCATGATACAAACTGAAGTAGCTGAACAGTCTAGCACTGCTGTATGCCATTTCTGTTAGAATGTATGAGGTAGGTGTGTGTATGTGTGTGTGAAAATATATATAACCTCGGTGTATAGAGAGCAGCATAAAAGATACTATTAAGTTGAGCAAAGCTATTAGGACTTTTTCTGAGTAGACAGAATCTCATGCCCTGTCCCAAATGGCCCATTATTACATTTCTTCAAACTGGAGCAAGTTATTCAGGTCAGAGTGCACATACAGCCTTACCTGAATTGCCTGCTTCTCCTGCACTTGCTCTGATATACTGATCTATGTCCAGTACATTTTTTTGCTGGTATTGGAAGAGCTGTGACTAACCTCCCTGTGCATAATGCTACCCACTTACTCTGTAGATTATACTGATCTTGAGAATTGGTGTTTGCTAATCTGCTGCTTCTCCATTTTTATATAGAGTTGTTACCTTCATATCCAGTAAGGCTACCAGGAGAGTTTTACTTATATCTGTTTAATTTCTTTTTTTATTTCTTTCTCACACGTTAAATAGTTGGTGGACTCAAAATTTCTAGCCTTTACAATTTGTTACCCTATCAATGTTTTCTTTTCCTTGTAGAAATTCTTCTTGTCACTATTTTAATTTTGACTGCTCTTGGGGCAGTAAGAAGTGAGCGCCAAACAGATGGTTGTCACCAAGCTGAGTGAAATTCAGAATTAATGTGCAAATACAGAATGTGCATCTCAATATTCAGAGCACCTTTTACGGCAAGTAAATTCTAACTGGAAATGCATCTCATAAAGAATTGTTACCATTTTGATAGTTGCTGGATATTCCAGGAGCCATTTATAGGGTGCTGATTTTCAGTGAAATAACTGCTATATGCTTCCCTTTACTTAATATACATATTTTGTTTTTTTAATATTCTGTTGTAGTACTCCAAAACCTTAGACTGTATCAACTGATGTAAATTAGCATAGTTATTACTGTCAATAGAAATATGCTGATTTACACCAGCCAAGAATCTGCCTCATCATCTCAGAATAGTTTCACTGTAGTGTTGTAATATATTTACAAGGGTTATCAGTATTGCATTTTTATATTAATTCCCACAGAAGACAAGCAGTGAGAATTTTTTTATAATATCAAGAATATTAAATATGTGATCATCAATTTGAGGAGCATAGAAAATTCATAATAAAAACCCTTCAGATAACGTAAGTGCTTAATAGGTAATTAATATAATCTTGATTCTGTATAATCTTGATGTTATTCCTGTGTCAAATTTGTAAATTACCTTGGGTTCTCGGTTTTAGGTATTTTAAAAAGAATAATGGTGAGTAAAACATGCTGGGACGGATCACAGATAGCTGTACGAGAATAAGCTTTATTTATGTGTGTCAAGGTTTTTCCCCCACTTTGAACTTTAGCGTCCAAAAAGTGGGGACCTGTATGATCACTTTTAAGCTTAATTACCAACTTAAATTTGGTACACTGCCACCGGCCAAAAATATAGTGTTTGGCACACTTCTGTTCCCCCCAAACCTTCCCTGGGGAACCTAAGACCCAAACCCCTTGGGTCTTAAAACAAGGAGAAATTAACCATCCCTTCCTTTCCCACCCAGACTTTCTCCTCCCTGGGTTGCCTTGGGAAGCTTCACACCGATCCAAACTCCTTGGATCTTAAAACAAGGAGGAAAATATCCCCGCACCCCTTCTTTCGCCTCCAGCCAAGCTCGCCGGTGAGCTTTTACGATTCAACTATCACAGCCTCCACCCTACTACGACCAATCATCCTCTTAAAAAGAGAGCTTTTAATTAAAGCCGAAAAAGTAAAAATTTTCTCTGTAACCACGATCGAAAATGCTTTATCCAGGTACCTCAAATTCATATAAGACAGAGGGACGCTCTCCCCCCAGCCTTAGAATTCAAAGTTACCAGCAAACAGCGGTACAACAATCCCTTCTAGCAAAAGGAAAAGCATTCACAAGTTGAAAGAAAACAAACGTAAGACTAATCCGCCTTGCCTAGCTATACTTAAAATTTTGAAACATGAAAGACTGATTCAGAAAGATTGGGAAAGTCTGCTTGTACGTCTGGTCCCTCTTAGCCCCAAGAGCGAACAACGAACAAAACAAACAGCACAAATAAAGACTTCCCTCCACCAAGAATTGAAAGTATCTTGTCCATTGGTCCTCTGGTCAGGTGTCAGCCAGGTTCACTGAGCTTCTTAACCCTTTACAGGTAAAAGAGACAGTAACCCTTAACCATCTGTTTATGACAATGTGAATCATGGGAATTGTCAGACTTGTAACAAATCAATGGTCGATATAGTCCAAAAGTAGTCAAGCTTTTTGAAGATGGTATACAGTTTCCACAGTGCAGTAATAGTATAGGGCTATTCCATGGGGAAACTATTTTGGTTTTTTGTTGTTGTTTTTTTCTTAAACCCCTCCAGCTATTTCTTTTAAGCAGGAGTATTGGACCTCCATGTCCTTTAGAGTATGCTAGTCTTACTGATATGAACTCCAGTGGCTAATTATGCATTATGTAAACATCATTTCCTTTTGTTCGCTTTAAATATTGCCTTTTACGTTCATTGAGTTGTCTCTTTGTAAAATGTCCATTGTAAAATGGCAAAATGGCCACATCCAGTTGGAGAGCTACTGAATATTTATGTAGCATAGAAGGCGTGTTAAAAGTACACATTTGCCACAGTCTTTCTACTCTCAATATTGGTATAGTGCAATTGTGCTTGTGTCTGCTCAGCACTCCTCAAAATTTGATCCAAAAGGCATAACATGCACTCCTAACATTCTGATCTTGTCATGAACTCTTGCACCTGAGCAAAGTCCTATTAACTTCAGTTAGCTACTGCATGGTTTCAAGGGTCCACTCATGCAGAGCTTCTAGCAGGGCAAAGACCTATGCTGCTCTAGTCTCACTCTGAGTACTGCATTCATTTGTGATCGCAATACTACAGACACAAATGGCATAGAGAATGGAAATAAGGAGAGAGAAAAGGGGTAATGAAGGGAGAGATTAAAATTATAGGATTATTTTGTTTGGGAAGGAGCACAAGAGCAGGTATGAAAGAAACAGGGTAGTCTCCATTTTAAAAAAAAAATGGTCACTTTTACCAACAGTTACTGCATATTGATATCTGACTGACTACACTTTTCCCCTCTTATGTAGACTAGCAGATATGTGGCAACATTTGGCAATTATTAGTACTGCTTGTTACAAGTGGTGATGAAAAGTTTATTTTGGTGACGTTCTATGGCCTGTGTTATGCAGTAGGTCAGACTAGATGATCACAGTGGTCCCTTCTGGCTTTGGAATCTATGAAATTAAGTCTCTGGCTCTTGTCTGGAAATACTTTGACCTCCTTGGAGGAGTTTCTCTGGAAATGAATAAGATAATAAATGAATTCATGAGTGATCCATTGCTAATGAGAGTCTCAGTGGTACTGTCCTGAGTGTCATGTTAGTATGATGAGTATAAATCCAAGTCCTTACAGGGTCCAAGGAAATTTTCAATATGCATCTCACTTCTTCTAGAGTTAGCATAAAAAATAATTTTTTCTGGCTGGCAAACAATTTTGAAGGTTTATAGCTGCCTTTCCCTATAGAGACTCCTACCTTTTTGTGGAAAAAAATATTATTGTCAGTGATAGTGCAATAATGTTTTAATAACACCAAGTGAGTTTTCCAAAACTTTTATTACTGAAATCACACAGGACAATTTGCTTTCTTGTCAGCACTCCCCTATTAACAGCTTTCTGTCAGAAAGTGAAGAGAATAGAATCCAGGGTTATGCTTTGTCTCTCTTAAATCGGTATAATTTATTATACTTAGCTTTTGAGAAATAGAAAGAATGTGGGCTTTACATATAGTATTTGCTTTGGGGTTAGGGGAATAATGTATGTGCACTCTTTGCAGTGGAAATGGTTGCTCTTTAACAAAACTAGTTACATCATAAAAAGGTTCATCTTTTGGGAATATGTATTTTTTTTTTTTAGAACAAAGGTTTGTGTTGTAATCTAATCCTTGTAATTGATTTTGGGTAGTTGGAGGGATACAATTTATTGTGATATGCTGAGCTTTCCAAGTCCTCTAGTTCCAATAATCTGATGAGTCTTCTAAAAATTGTCCCAAGAAAACGGTGAAGGTGAAAAATAGCAAATTATGAATTCTAAATATTGCTGTGGTTCGGTGTTGTCACTGCCAGAAGCAAAGTGCAAAGGTTCTTTGTTTAATAATGCTGATATTTTTAGTTTTCTTGATGACTAATTTCAACATTGGTAATACTTTTCAGAAATGTAAAGGGGGTGAAAACTGATCTGGTTTTGTTTTTTAGTTGTGAAAGTATGCCATAACTTTCATTTTCACAGAGCCTGGTGAACAGCAGCAACATTGAAGTGGTGTACTTTGAAAGCAATGAATTTGATGCATGCTACAAATCTCATTAGCTAGTAACAACATGCATGCATGTATTTTTTTTCCCCTCAAATTAGGACTTTAAAAATGTACCTGCTATAAGACCACCAGGGTTCAGATAATACACAATATCAAGCCTTCTGTCTCATTTTAACATACCCTGTTCTGAAATCTCTCTGGTATCTTACTCTAGACCTCCCTCCTTCTAGTGGAACCATCTATATCTCTTACTTAAAATCTTTATTTTTAAAGTTTTAGTGAAATGGATTAATGGGTTGGACAGATGGTAGATATTATATGAGATCTGGATTCAACTTCTGATGTGAGTTTGCTCCGTTTTCTAGCTCAGAGTGGTGATTCTGCAGAAGGAATGCTCAGAGGCCTCGATCCAACAGAGCACATGAGCATGTGCTTACAGATGAGCACATGATTAACCCCATTGTCTTCAGTGGAACTACTCACATACTTAACTTTAAGCATGTGCTTAATTTCTTCACTGAATCAGGACCTCAGAAAGGATTGTGCTGTAGAGTTTGCACATGAAACCACTGGTGGGGAAGGGATATTAAGTGTCAATTATCAGGAAACAATCGGTCGTATTAAGGGGTAGAAGGTTTATACTGTTTTTGCTTCTTATTGAAAATATTGTTAGATTGAGTTAAACCTCGTATTGTAACAGTTACCCTTCATTTGGGATAAATTTAAGAAACAAAAGGGGGCCTCAAAACAAATAACAGGCACATCATCATCACCCAAATCACAACACATGTGAATCTGCTCAAGAATTAGAACTTCATGGGAAATGGAGAATTTCACTGGGTATTGTTCAGTGGATGAACATGTGTTTATGTGTGAGAGAAACAGCAAAGGCACCAGAGGAGCAGAGAGAAGACAGCTCCAGACATAATCTGAATTACTGAGTGTGTGATCTTGAGAAAAGTCTAGAGAGAGTGCTTCTGATCTGAGGGCTGCCTGAAAGGAGTTAGGGGATTGACAGTGTGAGCAAAGAAACAAGCTCTAGTTGTGCAATTCCTTTTGTGTTCAGGGAAACAGGACTTTTTACATTTTTTGATGCAATCCTGTCGGGTACAAAGAAACCTCAGCCTTTCATCCATTTCTCCTGACAGGAAAAAGAAAAACTGTCTGGCCTCAAACTTTGAGAAGCTACTTGTGTTACCGATTTTGACCCTATTTTTTTTGTTTTGTTAAACAGAAGAAATAATACGGGTGGTGGCAATTTGAAGGGAAAAAATGGCATACATCCATCCTTGTTACAAACCAGAATGTATGGGATATAGACAAAATGGTACATTATATGAATTATAAATTTTGTGATTATGAAGTCACCTGGTAAGTCTTCACATTGGCTCAAATGCCACGGCATCAGATGGAAAAGAGGCTAAGGTAAGGACAGTTCAAATTATATTCTTGGAGATCATTCCAGTCCTGTGTGTGAGAGTAGGCAGAAAATACTGGAGGTGACGTATTGGCTGTGTGATTGTGGTGAAGATGAAGGTTTTAGTTTTGTGGAAGATTGGGCCATGTTCTAGTAGGAGAGAGGCCTGTACAAATATCTATTATCTCACATTGCTCTGTGTGTGTGTGTGTTTGGGGGGTGGGGGCGCAATCTCTTGGCTGCAGGCAAACTGGAGCAGCCAGGAGGGCAGTAAATTAGTGGCTCCAGGGGAGGGTGCTAAGGAGGCAAATGCAGTACAGATTCAAACTCAGTGTTTCACAACAAATTAATCCGATGTGGCAAAGAATGTTAAGAGAAGATTTTTGTTTTTTTTCAGTTGCATATATACAAATTCTAGGAGTATGGGTGACAAGAAGAGGGATTGGAATTTTTCTGTGATTGGAATAAATGAGGTGTAACTGGCATTGCTGAAACCTGGTGGGATGAGTCATGTAACTGGAATGTCAAAATCTCTGCTTATAAGCTATTCAGGAAGAACAGTCTGGGTAAGGCGAGAGCAGCAGGGGAAGGGAATTGCTTTCTAAAGACATCCTTACTTATTTTAGAGTTATCAATAAAACCTGAACTTCAGAATCTTGAATGAATATGGATTAATGTGGTAACAAAGGCCAGGAAGGGGTGCAGGTGAGGGGCTGTTACAGACATCCGAATCTCACTAGAGAATAGGCTAAGTTATTCCATAAGCACCTATCTGTAATGTGTGGAAAGAAAATGTTTGAGACCCCTATTCAGGAGATGCCATGCAGCTAGTAGTAAAACCTCAAAAGAGTTTCTAAAAATTATAGATGATTTTTTCTAAAATGAAAGGTATTAGACCTGACACAGGTAACTGCATTTTGGACCTGATTATGATGGCTAAAGATGAATTAATCTTTGGACTAGAGCCCAGTAATCATCGCCTGATTTACATTCAGTATGGGCAAAAAGAGGACCGTCGTTCACTCACTCACTTTCTAGAGGGCTAATATAAGAAGCTGAAGAAAATTGAGCAAAATCAACTGAGGCAAAGTTTAGACATGGAAATTGGGAGGTTTTTAAGAAGAGTTTATTAGAACAGCCATGGTTCCAAAATGAGGAGCAAGTACAGCGTTGGCTAAAAGCCCATCCTTGTTCAGTAGCAAAGTGAAGGCGACAATTAGAAACAGAAAAGAAATGTATAACAATGGAAAAAGTGGGAAATAAATTAAAAGTTTGTGAAGTATAGAAAATTGGTAATGGACGCTAAAGACATTAGGGAAAAATCCATGGCTGGCAGGGCTAAGGACAAAAAGTAGTTTAAACATATTAGGGAAAAAAAAGAAGCCCTAGAACTGATATAGGCCCAATATAAAAAGGAGCTGGTAATTGTTTTAAAGAATGATACAGAAAAGGCAGAAACATTCCATAAATATTCTGTATTTGGAAAGAAGTCGGGTGTGTGCTTGGACCATAGAAGAATGATACAGTACTTTTCAGGCTACTAGTAATCAAGAAGGATGTGAAAAAAACACTAAAGATAAACATTTTTAAATCAGAAAGCCCGGGTAACAATGGTCAACAATGCTAAAAGAGTTGGCCGAGGAGATCTCTGGCCTGCTAATATTCATTTTTAATAACTCTTGGAATAGCACAGAAATTCCAGACAACTGGAGTGCAGATATTCTAAAAGAGCAAGCAGATGACCAAGGTAATTATAGACATCAATTCTTGTGCAAAATAATGGAAAAGCTGATATGGGATTCTATCAAATGCTATAAAAAATGTATCTTTCAAACAGTGTGTTCTCTCCATTATATCAGTCTTCAATATTTAAACCATATGCAGACTTCAATGTTTTCCATACATTGTGCTTTATTATGAGAGCTGCTGTCAATATGAGTTGTTTCTGCAATACATTTAGGGATGTGATACTTACTTCTTGACATCCAAAAATCTTCAATTCATTTCTAAGTATTATATTGAAAGCCTCAGCATATCAGTAGAAAGAATTTCTAATGCAAGCAAATGCTAACCTCTTGCTAGTGCCTTTAAAGTGTTTGACACAGTTTAAGGAGATGCCGAGTTTGGGGCAAATGGAACTTAGAAATAAAAATACCAAACTGGTTTACAGGAAAAAGAAAAAGTAGCATCTTATGAGAACAAGTGCCATTAAGAAAACTAGTTCTTTAAAGTTATTAAAATTATATAGACTGCTAGAAAAGGGCATGGGAAGGGGGAATGACCAGAGGCAGGGATGAAAGAGTAAGTGAGATATTTCAACACAGCAATAGAGAATGCTAACTGTTGTTTGCAAAAGGAAAAAAGTCATGTGCCATTTAACTTTCTGGCTAATGATTCTCTTTTGATTTCAAAATTTGTAAATTGCAGTGGCTCCAAGTACACTTCTCTGTAGCTGTGCCAGCATCCAGCAAACAAACACGCTAAAATCCAGAAAGCATGATACCATCTATGAGAAGTAGATACAGTGACATTCTGAAATGGTGAAGACAGTTTGATCTAATTATTTCTCCCCTTTACCAATAAAGGACAAATCAAAAGACCTATGAGTAATTACATGTTCAGTATGGGAACATTTAGAGAACTATTTGCCACTAGAAAATTACAGTTGATAACTTTGAGGGGGCAATCCATAAATCTGTGCAAATTTGTGCAGACCTGTCCTTCCTGTGTGCTAGATGAATTGGAGAAAGCTAGATAATTTCATCTTTCAGAACACTTAGCTTTAAATCCTCAAGTGACTTCCAGTGCTTATAATGACCTATTTCCCCACTATTATTTCTAGCTATAGGTAAAACAAGGTTTTAAGGAAGGTTCTTTGTATGTATTCATTAGGAATCTGTTATAATAGTGCAGCTTTTTCCATAATTCGATGAATAGATTTGGATATGTCTGAGAAGAAAACTTTTTGGTGTGCAATTTTTAATCAAAATGATCTATGCTTCTTGTTGATTTTGTTATGTGAGAACATTTTGCAATTTAACTTTTGTCCTTAGTAACAATATAATCAGTAAAATATCCTAACACAGTATGGTAAGACATATGTACATAACCTATCATTTGCAAGTGGCAGTGCTTAGATTTTTCTATTACTCTTCCAGATCATATTTAACGTTTTAAAGCAACATAGCATCCTTGATCCGAGTATAATGTAGACAGTGCAAATTTAATCTTAATCTCTACATATCTGAATTCAAATTGCGATGAGTTCATGAAATAGCTTAAAATAAAATTATACTTCAACTGCTTGTGAAGTTTTATGACAAAATACCCACAGTATAGAGCTTTTTTTTTTAAAGAGCTGACTTAAACATGCATTAATTAAAATGAATTTGGGTTTTGATTCTTTCAAATATTATCCACATTTGACTGAAGCATTAAGAAATGTGAGGATCAAAGCCAGTAGTGACAATATTTAGATTTTATTTCTCGCCACAGTGAAGTATTGATGAAAAATGAAAAGGTGGAAAAAACACCCTTTCTGCTATTTTTGATTTAGTATATAAAGTTGTAGACTTAGTGATCAGATGGGCATAGGACGTGTGACCTTAGTTTCTTAGTTCAGTGAAAGGCACTGAGGTAAAAAGTCTATTCTTTAAGGGAAAAATAGATTAAACCTTTCTGATGATGTGTAAGTAACAAATGGGTTCATTGTCAGGTGGCTATGTCCTTGTAAGATGGAGGCCAAGTTTGAAAGAGTTTAAAAGGAAACTAAAATAAATCAATCTAAAACTATTTAATTTTATTACAGTCTTTAATAGCCATTAGAACTGTTTCAGTCACTCTCGTCAGGATTCGTCTGTAGTTCTCAAGTTGAAAGGTTAATGACTCATTTACTAAGCTATGCAGTTTTCTTTCATTTTTCATTTACAATTATCTCTACTTGTTATAAAACCCAAAGCCACTTCCAAAATGTATTGTACTCATGCATCATTGCTGTCAATTAAAGTTATTAAATCATATATTCTAAAAAAATGAAATCCAAATATGCATTAATATATTTCAGTCACTGAATAGCCACTTCTTGGCATTATGAATATGACAAATCTGGTATCAATGGCCACTGGAGCCTGAAGTTAGCCTTGCAACTGAACAGATGTTCATTCCTGAGGATTCAAATATTAGTTGTGAATGTTAATTGTCCTGTGGTGGCCAGTGGAGGGAAGGGGGAAGGATAGGGGGAACCCTTTAAAAGTGGCCACATAGGAGAGGCAGGGCGGCTTGATAGAAGATGGCATGGAAGAAAGCATTGACCGTTCATGGGAGAGGTAAGTGAAAGGATGAAAAAAGGCTAGCTTCATTGGCAGAATAGAGAGGCAGAAGGTCATGGGATAAGAATGGGTAAGTAGAGTGGGGCAAGTTGTGAAGGGCCTTGAAGGTGAGCACAAGATGCTTGAGCTTGATTAGCAGGAATGGAGGGAATCAGTGAAGGGCTGTAGGTGAGAGAGAAATGGTAAGAATGAGTGGCAAGGCAAATGATATTAATAGCAGTATTACTTTATAGACTGCGTGGTTTGAGGGAAGGGCAGCCAATGTGGGTTTCAAAGAGGAGAAGATTAATCAAAAGAGGAGGTTAATCAAAAAAGGCCAGGATGAGTGTGTTATTAGCCTAGATAGAGAAACAAGTGTGGATCTTAGAGAAAGTGGCAAGAATAGGTCACTAACTAGAGATGTGTGGCACAGGGGAGAGAGGAGTAGGCTGACTTCCACACGATAGGCCAGAGAGACCAGGCAAGTGGTGGTGGTTTTAACAGCTCCAGATGATGGATGACCAAGGTAAAAGCCAGGTTTTACACAGTTGTATGTTGCAGCTGTACAGTGCGTTCTCACTTACAAATACTTTAAATTAGCAATTTTTCTTTCAAGTAAGTCTACTGACTCTTAACTGCATTAAGCCCCATTATAAATGACATCTTTCTAACACTCTGAATGCAAGTTAGCTCTTCCAAGAGGAATATTTTAATGAACTTGTTGCCATAGCAACTTTGCCTCAAATGACACACATGAAAAATACAGATATCTTCCCAAAATATATTACTTACTACTATAAGCTGCTCTCCAAACTTCCCTGTTTGTTCCTCTCAGAACAAAATAAATTGTGGTTATACCAATTATTACCAATTTTGAAGGCTGAGCTTTTTGGCATTCCTCACAATTTATTTCACCCTTTTTTATTCCTCAGATAGCTTACCTTGTTACTCTTAACTTGGTACAAAACAAAGAATTATTATCAGCTCTATGGTAAATGCAAATGATATTCTTAGAACTGATAGCCATCAGACCTATAGCAAGGATGGGAATATTCACTATAAATGTGTTCACAATGAAAATGTATTTAGCTTGTGCTTCTTAATTCACATTAGAGGAGCTCTTTGCAGGTAGAAGTCCTTGGTCTTAACAAGATTTACCAGATTACATAATCAGAGATCCATTGACTTTGCAGACAGGTCACTGGGTGCAACATCTTGCCTTCAGTCTTGTCTTTTGGAGCAGCTGCCTGTAGCCAATATGATTGTAATATTAATACTTCTATACTGTGCTTTACAACTTTATCTGTATAAATCTCACACTGCCTCCAAGGTATGTTCAGTATTGTTATCCTCTCTAGAGGGCAAAGCCAGGTATAGAATCCAATGGTCCTGTAGACTCTAAGCCTTATGCACAGTTCAGTAGAACACTAGTCCTCAAATGTCAAAAAAGTTAATGTTCTAATAACAGCCTGAATCAAAGGTTCATGCTGTTTACACTGATTACAGGTTTTTTTAGGCTATTACTCTGTATGGCTGGTGGGTATGTGATAACCAGTCACCAGGGTCAATAGTCTTATATTGTTTGGGTTGTCTGTTAAATACCTGAGGTGAAATCTCATGTCTATAGTCAGTTCTTAGATTAGTAATGCCTTCTTCCTGGTCAAATGGCTGCCCCTTAGAAATATTTCCACTACTTCAGTGTTTTTTCAATTTCTTGTAAGCTTGGCTATTTTTTATTAATCTGTCACATTTGATTTTCCTTCATTCTACAGAGCTTTTTAAAGCAAATGTGTTAGGGTACAAATGTGGGGATGAATATGAAAGTTGTAAGGTGGATAAGGAACTGGTTAAAGGGGAGACTCCAGCGGGTCGTACTGAAGGGTGAACTGTCAGGCTGGAAGGAGGT
>NC_133778.1:58732921-58800306 GCF_003597395.2 Chelonoidis abingdonii
CTTCAAATCACAATTTTGAGGATTTCAATAACTCAGTCATGGGTTAGGGGTTGTTATAAATGTGTATGGGTAGGGTTTTGTGGCCTGCCTTGTGCAGGAGGTCAGACTAGATGACCATATTGGTCCCTTCTGACCTATGAGTCTATGAGTCTATAAGATGGACCCTTCCAGAAATTAAAATCCATTATCTACAGAACTTGCAGAGCATGGGCAGTAGCAACACATGCTACTGCACACTGCCCAGCTATACAGTTCAGTCCTAACCAGGATGATTAACATTTAGGGCTGAAAGGACAATTTGGGTTCTATAGTTGTTCAGTCCTGAATCCTTTTGTGGACTGATGGAGACTGCTAGTTGTGATACAGAGAGACAAGGTGGGTGAGATGATATCTTATTGGACCAATGTCTGTTTCTGAGGGAGACAAGCTTTCAAGCTCTTACAGAGCTGTTCTTCAGGTCATTTTGCCAGTGGGAAATGGACTGGACCAACGACTGATTCCACACAAACCACCTGAACAGACACACTTTTGATCACCACAGAACTCAGTGAAATTAGAATCAGTGGGATATTACCCAGATGAAAAGCTCTATATTCTACTACTAGTTCCCCAACCCATCAAGTCTCCTTGTTCTACAGTTAGATATTTTTGCTCTTGTATTGAAATTAATTAGTAAAATTAAATTGTTTGTTAATGTGCAATGAAAAATCAAGATATTTGAAAGTAAACTACTTTTATTATATTTACTTATAAGATAAAATACATTTAATACTTAATAATAAAAACACTTTGCCTATATAAATCACTGCTTTACTGTATTTATTGTGCTATTTATTCGTCCTGAAAGCATACTGATGTTTTAAAAAATGCAAAGTCATTGTTTCATCCAGACTGAATCACAAGATGTCCACAGGATCATATTTGGTTAAGGTTTGTGCAGTTTCTTGTAAAACTGTTTGTCTCAAATATGATACTGTCCCAATTTCCACTCTAATGACTCTTAGACTGAGAATGTAGTTTCTGAACAGTTTTAACTAGTAAATGTATTAAAACGATCTGGGGATCCTTGGAACTTTTCTGTATTTTCTAATTTGATTTGCTGGCCATTATCATCACTTAACCCCTATTTTGAATCAGGATATAGCAGATATCCAAAATGTAACACACTGAAAATGTTAGGCTAGATATAAAGGCACATGAAACTTCTGATAGAGCTTTCTTAGTACAATAACTGTAACTAGATGACACTGAGTTATTCTCATGGCAGACTGTAAATGGAAGAAATAATACAAAAATCTGTTGTTACACAATTTACATTTTGAACATAGCATTATGGAACAGGAGGATACTATGTTTAAACACAGATAAATTAAAACAGTGTATAGGCAGTGCATCTTTAAACATTTTAGAACCAGCATGAAATGAACATAACATTTAACTTAATGTTAATTATACTGCTTTACAAAATATTTTTCCTCATGCATTGTATTTGTTCAGTGGTTATCTCCATGTATAATATCATCAAATTATTATGCTGTCTCAGTCCTAAATCATATATCACTTTTCACAGACAAAAAAATGACTTATACTTAAGAAAAGATATGTTTATCTTCTATGTGGTGGATTTTAAATCAAACCGTTCCATACATAATTATGTTAATATTATTTGATCAATCTTTAATTAAAACATAATTGCTAAGCAAGACATTACATAAAATATAAAGCCTACAGTAAATTATTCCTTTTTTGCACAGGGAAGAAAACCACACATTTACATGACAGTGGGTTCTTCAGAACTGGAAATCAAGTGTCTTATGCTAGACAGATAAAAACATGTTACTGAACATGTAGGAGTTGCTAGCTCTCAAAGTGTAGGGAACGGGAGTTAGTTTTGTTCTGGTTAAGAATACTCCCTTTTTCAAAAGACTTGGTAAAGTATGTGCAATTGCAATGCAGCAACTCTGATTGGCCCCAGAGGACACACCTTGTGGGTGAAATCCTTGTCTGATTATAGTCAATGGGAGTCAGTTGTTGTCAGTGGGGCCAAGACTTCATCTGTGGCATCTTGAGTAGGTAGTTCATAATTCAGACCCAATCAATCCTTGGTTTTTGAGCATTTGAGCATTCCTCTTTTAGTTTGTTTTGTAGGGGTAGGGGTGTGTGTGTGTGTGTGGTTATGGTCATGTTGTAGGAATGGCTCTAAGATTACAGTCTCATTTGGGTAGTCCATAAAAGAGCCATCAAATGGGAATGTCTGTTTTTTGCCATTGAATTCGAGATAGATTCAAACAAATGAACTAGATGCAAAATATTGTATCCCATTATCTACTCCTTGATTTATTCAATCTACTTATTACATTTAATGACATTGAATTCAACAGCTGCAGTTACATGTATACATTTACAGCATATCACATTTATCAATTAATAAAGGCATGCATGATTTCCATTTCAAAGTTCTACAAATGGATATGGCCAACCAATCCTTTTCGGAAACTGTCATGAGCTAAAGGATGGAGTTTAAACAAAAACTAAACACAATAAAATTGTGTGGTGATTTTATACAAAGCATATTGGATAATTTTAAATTAGGAATAATAGGAAACAGTCGCTATATGCAGCCTATTATTTGCCTTGCATTATTGAAATCAGTTCTCCCAATCTTAATGGCAATACAGGTGTTTTGCTTTCTTAACCTATTTTATTTTTAACTGAGATGCTAAGGAGGACACTATTTAGGCATGTGTTCACACTACAGACTTTTTAGAGTAGTTACACTAAGCTGCAAACTGTTCAAAACATATAACATTCAAAGTAATGTATTAAGTGAGAAAAATATATGTTTGCATATAGAGCACCATCTGCTGATTATTTCCCCCCCAAATCTGTTGGGTTGCCAATCTGTTTAGTTTATGAAGAAAGTATTTTGGCTCTTATGAGTAGAAGGCAAGTGGTTGTTTTTCTGACTTCTTAAATGAAAGCATTTGTTTTTAAAAAAAAGAAGGAAAAACGCTATATACCATCAAACAATAAAGATATAAAGTCATGAGTGCAGTATTGTAGAAGAGTTTTGAAAAATTACAAGAATAAATCCTGGTTCCACACAATGCCTTAAAAGTCAAAGGTCTGATTGGAGTCTATGAGAGTTTGCCTGAGTAAGGAATGATTGTATGAAAATGTCCTTTTTGGTTGTTTAAAATGCTAATATTTTCATCAAAGACCATCACCTGATCACCTCACTTTTAATCTTGCTTCCCTTTCATTTCGTGTATTCCAGTGTCCTGTCCCACTTGTTGTAAAAGTCACTTAGGCCTTGGCTACACTGGCACTTTACAGCGCTGCAACTGGGGTGTGAAAAAACACCCCCCTGAGCACTGCAAGATGCAGCGCTGTAAAGTGTCAGTGTAATCAAGGCGGCAGCGCTGGGAACGCGGCTCCCAGCGCTGCACGCTACACCCGTAAGGGATGTGGTTTACAAGCAGCGCTGGGAGAGCTCTCTCCCAGTGCTGCGGCTTTGACTACACTCACACTTCAAAGCGCTGCCGCGGCAGCGCTTTGAAATGTCTAATGTAGCCAAGCCCTTAATCTCTGTTTGAAACTGTACACGATTTGCCCTAGCAACATGACTTCTCTTAACAAGTTCATGCAAATGGATAAAGAGAAAGATGCCTTTGACATCTCTACAGTGCCAAGAGGATATATCCAGGCCTCAGTCAAGACATGTTAAAGTGAGGTTATTTTAAGAATGAGAGGGTTTGTGTACATCACTTTGGTTCGGTGGCGAACCATGTGGGTTCACACTGAATAAAATATGGCACTATATCTGAAACATTCATTAGATGATATTATACGTGAATTATTTTTAAAGCACTGCTATTTACTGTACTTCCTCTGCCCAGGCAATCTACTAGGCTGTAGCAGATATAGTTGGTCTGCATGAGTATTCTAGTAGTTTCAGTGTGAGTGTTTCTTACATACAAGGTTGGATTAAGGCTAATATGGTCCTGAATCCACAGTACGTTCAAAGTTGGACAATCTACTTCTGAACTTCATTGCCCCACCTCCCAACATCATTTTCCTCTCATATAGCCCCCTGCATATCACCTTTCTAACCAGTCCAAATCCACACCCCCACAGTTAGATATTCCTTCTCAGTTGCCTGGATGAGTTTTAATCTTGTCTTTCTTGAGTCCATGAACTGAGGGACCCTTTCCCCCTGTGGTATTTCCCACGAGCTAACTCTTTCTCTCTTTCTCCAGCAAAGCAGTACATCTGCCAACAATTAGCTATGCACAACACTATCACCTGGGACTCTTGCTTCGGCCTCCTTTAAAAGCAGCCCCTCTTCACTGTTATCGCAAGGAATCTATCTTCACTCAACCTGCTCAAGCAGGTTGAATAGTCCGTGGAACAAATTGTCTTCCACTTGAATTGTACTGTTTCCTTTTCTCAGCTGGAAACAGCAGGCTAAGAGAGATTTCTTTCCGTTTGTGTCACAGACTGGGACCAGCGAATCTCAAGACAAATCTGCTATTACTGAGATTGTCTGTCTGCAAGAGAATGGTATGAGTGATATGATTCTAAATTAGCAAGAGTGTAGAAGCTAAAATAGATGTAAAACTGATCTTTGCAAAATATCCCTGAAGTCATTACTGAGTGAATAATCTTATAAATGAGGGGTTATGTAACGATCACATTCTCTAGGAAAATATATTTGCCCTGTTAATTTGCCTTCAAGAAGTGAATATGTTTTTTACCTGTGGGTGATTTAATCTTTGCGGAACCGAGACACTTCCAAATGAAGGAAACATGGCAAAAGGATTTGAGTTCTGTCAGGGAAGAGGAATGTCTGTAGCAATTGGGAGGCAGAATATATCAAGATACCTGTTTTAAAGATTCTTGGCCTGTTTCCCTGCTACCAGAAAGCCCTGAACCATCCACAAATGCCAATTAACAAATTGGTGAAAGCAGGTGTTGGCAAGCAGGTGAATAGATTGGGTGGAAGCAGGAAGGCAAAAGATGGGCTGCAAGAGTGGCGATTGGAGAAAGAAGGGAGGAAGATTGGTATGAAGTACTTCTTTTATGGGAGAGGATGAGAGAGGGTAGATCAGCCAAAGGGCTAATGTAAATTTTGGGCAGAATGAGAGGGGATCTGCATCTTTGGAGCACTATTTTGGGAAAAAAGAGACTTCATCTGCGCTCTCTAAAGGTTTCATTTATTTATTTTAAAATAAGTAGATTCGTACTGGATCTGTAAAGTGCTCTCGCATTTATCTTAAATAAAGGTCCCTGGAGCTTCAACCTTTTTGTTAAACTATCTTTAAAAAAAGCTTTAAGTGAAAGTTTAACAATCCGTCTCCTTCAGTAAAGATTGTTCAATAAAATAGTAATTCTGCAACTGTTGGCCAGACTCCAGAGTTCAGGCCCAAAAAGCTGTAGCTGGAAGGATAACTTACTCGTTTTTCGCTGCCACACAGATGGAACTTTTGGGAAGGGCTGCTATCAGGAAGACTTGATAGAACACCCTCTTTCTCGTGTTCATGCTCCTTCGTGAGCACTCTTCAGAGAAAGCTTTGTGAGGTGTGGGCACTTGCTCCTGGGCCAGTTGGGAGTCAGTTAGTATTAACATACCTCTTCTACTCACACAAACGTCACTAAGGCCCTGAATTTGGCCTTTCATTATCAACTCTTTCTTAAAATGTTAAATGTACCTTTTAGGCGAGATCTGAGTTATCTTCCCTTGGTGCAGCTGCGCCGCTGTAGTGTGTCTAATGAAGAGGTGCTATGCCAACAGGAGAGTGCTCTCCCATCGGCATAATTACTCCACCTCAGTGAGAAGCATAACTATGTTATCAGGAGAGTGTCTCCCACCAATATAGCACTGGTGTGGACAGTGCGAAACTTGCGCCGGTTGGGGAGGGGGGCATTTTTTCGCACCCCTGAATGACATAAGTTAGATCGACTTAACCAGCAGTGTAGACCTGCCCTTAGATTTTCAATATGAGGCAGATGTAAATCTAGTTTTTGCTCTTAAGCCGTAAGACTACTGATGCTGTTTTAGAAGCAGTTTTTTTGCAAAAGTAGCCTTTTAAATCACATCTGATAAAAATATAAACAAACTCTTTACGTCAGTGACATACAGAAGGCCTTCTCATTGCCTTCCCAAGATGAGGATCATTTCCAGTTTACTTCTAATGCTATTGCTAATTTAAAATGTCATGCTTAATAAACATCTGTTGATTTAATAAAAGAGAATTCTCTTGGATAGCCCAGTTAAGCTGGGCAGTTTGTTTACATTGGGTTCCTGCCCAACAGCAAGTTATAACAAAGCCTAATAAATTATACAGCAAATAAATCAAAGTATAGCCAGGGGCCAAATTCTGCACTGATTTGCACACTGTACAACCACAGTCAGGCCGTAATGTGGCTTATAGAGACAAATTATGTAATATGCCCTCAAGTTGATGTGATCTTACATAATAAATTACAGATTTCCTTGTTATAGGTATAGTGTTAAATTTTTTGGTTAAAGTAGGATTTTCATACTGAAGCAAACCTGAAATGGAGTAGTTATTTACTTAGGACCAGATTGTCCAAGAATTTAGGTGTGTGTGCACAGCAAATGCAATTGTGCTTCCTCACTTATGCCTACAGATACCATGACTGTATGTGCAAACTGTGTAGTTACCAACACAATTTTTTTGAGTAACAGGTGCAGGTAAAAGCAAATAGTATAATTTGAGGGGGAAAAAATATTTAATTTTTTTTCATATTTATTTTTAGCTTTTAAGGTAATTCTGCTTCAAAAAGGATGATTGGATCTGAATTTGGCTTATTTGGAGTGCACGTAGCTCCAGTAAAAACATAACTGATCAAAAACCTTTCTCAGACAGAGGTGCCTATCAGGAAAAGAGTAGTTCGGCCATGTAAGGGTGTGATAAAATAGTCATATTAGAAACAGCACCAGCTATTAGTGCAAATTGTAGTATTAATTTGACTAACTTGGCCCCACACCTAAAGTTCATAAATGCGCACATGGGAACTTCTGAATCAGTCAACTCTAATTGCATCATTTAACTTGAACATTTTAAATGTATTGCATTTTTTAATGTGAAAATTTTTTAGGCATAAAATGATCTTCTAATTTGGATTTTTTTTCTCATGTCCAATTATTTGGTTCTGCTCCAATTGTTTTTCTTTTCCTTTAGAAAATAGTAAATAATTTAATATGCTTGGCTAAATCCAGCAATAACTGCCTGGGAGTTTTGCTGGAGTAATGAATGCAGAATCTTGCTCTGTCATTGTGGTGATGATGAAACTTTAGTTAACATTGTACTGAAAGTACTGCATTGGTAATTGTTACTGAAGATCTAGTCAAGTGCATGAAGTAACAGGCAGGCTTGAGGCTCTGATCTTGCAATATGAAGTGTGTGGTTTGCACTTGGGGAACCCCACTGATTTCAATAGCATTTGGCACTTCATTGGGACATGGCACCAGTTCAGCACTCTTCCCACACAACTTGTTGTAGGATCAGGGCCTAAGTGTGTTCTGGTTCTGATACTAAGGGCTCGTCTTCACGACGGGGAGATTGACGCTGCTGCAATCGATAATTTTTTAGCCAGTCTAGTGAAGACCCGATAAATTGCTCTCCTGTCAACCCCGGTACTCCAGCTCTCCGAGAAGAGTAAGGGAAGTCAACTGGAGAGCATCTCCCATCAATGCAGCACAGTGAAGACACTGTGGTAAGTGGACCTAAGCTACGTCGTCTCCAACTATGCCATTCACGTAGCCGGAGTATCGTAACTTACGTCAATTTACCCCAGTAGTGAAGACAAGCCCTAATCCAGCTACCAAATAATGTTAGTTAGATTATCAGAATTTTGAGGAAAAGATGGTGTCTTTTGACCTGTTTATACAGATCCTATCACAATGGGACCTTAGTTCTGGTTGTGGTATTGAAGCATTATTATAATGCTAAATAATAAAGCTCTGTGAGTGCCTGCCTGCTTACACTTTTTAATTAGTTTAGCTGCTATGTTTAATAATGGTTTCAACACCATTGTGGCACAGTGGGTTCTAATCTAGCTTGTTCAATCAGTGGGGTTCATCTTCAAACAATGAGTTAAATCCTGATCTCATTAAAATCAATGGCAAAACTCCCTTTCACTTGAAGACCTAGCAGGGTTGATTGATTTAAGTCATCAATTTGTAATCATGATTTAAACAAGCAGACAGAAAACTTTGATTTGCATTTGTACTTCTCAATGATTTTCCTGAAGAAATTGTGATCTTATTGGTTGGAATAACCATTACAACTTTTGTTGAAATATTTGTTGTTAACCAGGAGGATACACTATATTTATACACACTTAAGCAATTATGTAGCTCAGTGGTTCTCAACCAGGGGTACATGTATCCCTGGGGGTACACAGAGTCTTTTGGGGGTACATCTACTCATCTTGATCTTTGCCTAGTTTTACAACAGTCTACATAAAAAGCACTAGCAGAGCCAATACAAATTAAAATTTCATACAGACAATGACTTGTTTATACTATTCTATATACTATACCCTGATATGTAAGTACAATATTTATATTCCAATTGATTTTATAATTATATGGTAAAAATGAGAAAGTAAGCAATTTTTCCGTAATAATGTACTGTGACATTTGTATTTTTATGTCTGATTTTTGTAAACAAGTAATTTTTTAAGTGAGGTCTAACTTGGGAGTACAGGAGAGATCTGATTACTGAAAGGGGTACTGTAGTCTGGAAAAATTGAGAGCCACTGGTGTAGCTTAACATATGTTTAGTCATATTCTTAATGTTTACATTTTTTTAATGTAAGGGTGACAACACATGTTTTATTAACTAGATGGCAATTTTTTACTCATGATTTGTAAAATTGCACTTGGATGAAAACTGGAATTCAATTAAATGTACAAAAACGTTTGAAAATTCATTGTACTGGATATCTAAGGGAGGGAAATAAATTAACAAAATACATTTAAAATTAAATGTTGTGTTTAAATATGTATTGACTTTAACTAGTGAATTGATGGATGGTTTCTGGTCATCATGGGCCAGATTTTCAAAGATATTTATGCCTGAAGATGCATATAGGTGCCTATTAGGATTTTCAAAAGTGCGTAAGCAAGTTATGTGCCTAACTACTATTCAAATCAAAGGGGATTTGTTAGGCACCTAACCTGCTTAAGTGCTTTTGAAAAATCACAGCAGGCATTTATGTGCTTCTGTAGGTGCCTAAATACCCTTGCAAATGTGGCCCCATGTCCTTCAGGTTTTTAGAATGAGTAGATCTCAGCCTCTCCCACCTGGTCTTTATTGATAGACTGGAAGAAGAAAAAATGCTTTCTGTTCTTTCAATTCCCAATCAGTTACTAGATTTTGAATGAACTAGTCCAGATGAAGAAAACATTCTTTCTGCACCTGCAAACTACACTGGAAGCAAAAGTAATTAAGGCAAAAGCTTTTCTGCATAGCAGAAACTGAAAGTACTTGCATTTGGAAAAATGTAAATACCATGATTGACTCCATTGTACAGACTGAAAATAATATGTAGTACATGACATTATGACTTACTTATAAACTTGAGTTGCTTTCAAAAGTTACATATTTTCCCCCTTGATGCTGTAGATAATTTTAAAAAGCAGCACCCTTTAACTCACTAAAATTTGAGGCAGGCTCATTGATGCAGCAAATTATATTTTTATTTACATTATTTGAATAGGTTCTATTAAGACCTGAACATATGTTGTCATAACTTCAAATTTACCATTAAACCAGTTTTTAAAAGAAAAATCTATTGAATTCAAATTTAAAAATCAAATGTAATTTAAAAAAATCATCCAGTTTGTGGGTCAGCTTTTCACACACACCATGTTTAAAACTAGATATCTATCAAGTTAACATAACACATACTTTCTCAATAAAGCTAAACCCTGTCTATTACCTGACCAAATTGTTGTGAACTAGAACAGAGTGATTGCTAGAAAAAATAGTGGTGGTTGAAAGTTTACTGTATAAAAGTAGTGAGTTTAGTTTGCTGTTTTTTGTGAGATTATATTATTTGTAATTAGTGTATTTCTGGATGGTATTTGTATAAATATTCATAAATCTCTAAAGATTCACAAATGTTACCACAACTAATTTAATCAGCTCTATCTTGGTGCCTGCTTGGCCACAACCAAATTGAAATACTCCATTGAAATACTTCTTACTGTGCTTAAAATTCCGTGAACCAGGCGTTTGTGTCCGGTTAATGCAAATGAAATGTTCCTGTTGATAAAGAGGAAAACAAACTATTGTGTGCATGGGATACACAGAACCTCTGCTAACAAGCTTCTAGAAGCAAATCGCCATTTTTTTAAAAAAAGCATTGAAAAGCAGATTTAATACTGTTGTCGTTTTTTTCATAAAATAGTTACTTAGGCATTTTTTATTGTATTTGAAATGATGTGATGTAAACTATTTTTTTTTGGATGATAAAACTGGCATAAAAAAAATAAAAACAAACATGCATACATCAAACCCTGATAGGATTTGAACTCAGTACTTGATATTGCTGCCATCTGTTTTATCTGCTGCATTGAACAGACTGGTTAGCAGCCATGAGATTTAGAGCTATTATGGTCACCAGAGGGAGCCCATATTGTTCTAGGAATTGCAAAAATGTCAGTGCAGGTAGAAGTTGATGTGACTCAGTAAATTAACAAAATATTTTTTGTTCATTTTAGCTATGGTTATCTCAATAGACAGAACACGTATTAAAATGATGGACTCAGTATATTTGATACTGAAGTGACAAGGTCACTTTAAAAACTAAAAAAATTCTTTAAATTTAAATTGAAAACCATATATCAGTGCATGATAATATTCTCTCAAGAACTATTTTGCTTTTCACCTTTGTTTCTTTGCTGACCTGTGTCCAGTCTCATCATTTCTTCTGTATTACCGTCTCACTTTTTGGGCCAAATCATGGCTTTCTATGTGTTTTAAAAAAACAAAAATAAGAAAAAAAACAAACCCTCAGGGTAGTCAAAGTTTAAAAGGACCCCAACTTAAAAATAGTTAGAGGTAATTTTAGGAATTGCACTCCCTAAGTCTGCCTACTAATTTTTGTGTTTTGGCAATCACAAACCTCCTCTGTTGCTGTATAAGTGAGCCAGTGAAATGGAAAATTGACTGACTGATTATACTCAAATATTTAGAGTAAGCAAACTACAAATATAGAAAGAAAATTTTGTTTATCTAATCTTTCTGTTTCATTCAAATAAGGTGTTAATAATAGGTAGGAAAATATTCAGCTATCAGTGGACATTTCAGTTGATGATGTCCCTTTTCTGTGAAAATGTCTCCATTTTTAATCCATGGAATTTCTGTTTTATTTCCCTATCTAATGGGAAAGGTTTGGCAGTCTGAAGAATCAGAAACACTGTCTCCTGCCATATATGTCCCGAAAATTGCCATGGGAAATCCTTCAGATCTCATGTATCCCCAGAAAGCCAGACACTGCCTGTGGTAATACCTGGGCAGTATGGTTTCCATAGTAGCTACACTGCCAGGATTCCCTACACTTATGACAGTATGGTTTCCATAGTAGCTACACTGCCAGGATTCCCTGTCCTGCCTTGTCCAAAACAAACCCTCAGAGGTTTGAAGATTCAGAGAGGGGAAACTATATGCATGGATCTTGAGGTAACATTAATTCCAGTAGATGCTCCACTGTGGGTTTGTCACTTACAGTAACTGTCTACTACTTTCCCTTTCTCTACCTAAAAAGCCCCATAGAGTCCTGACTACGGAGAGCTCAAATGGAGGAACTTCCTTGGGATTAGAGAGATGTTTCACTCCTCTCCTTTAAAATTTTTTTAGGCATTTGAGCAGATTTCCTGCATCTTTTAAGTCCACTTTCTGGCTAAAATCAGGTTAGCTTATAATGCAACATCTAGATAATCAATTGGGGCAGGGACCTTGTGTTCTTACATGTTTAGAAAGGGTTATATAAAATAATTAAGACACAGAAATACAGAAAGAATGAAGTTGTCAATGCCTAATGGTTTCAGAAATGCTCCAGATTTTCTATTGTGCACTGTATGCTGTAGATAGGAACACTACCAGTATTGTTCTTTGTTTGTTTTTGTTTTGTTTTGTTTTGTTTTTTTTTAATAAACTGGTCTTTAAGTCACTACTGTGACTCTCAATTGGTTTCAGTAAAAATGTATTGGTTTTAGGGGGAATGTATTGGTTTTAATAAAAACCTAGTCTCGGATGTAGTTTTATTGGTTTGAGTTAAAATACATTGATTTTGGCTGAAATATTTGCTCTTCAGGTTAGATGTAGTTATTTTAGTAGTAATGCATTGGAGATGGTGGAATTCTTTTTGTTTCAAATGTCTCCATTTAAAGGAAAATGTATTGTTTTAAAGAAATTATACAGGCATTAATCAGTCAGGCATTGTATCTTCAGTGACTGCCATTCTTTTTAGAACATAAACTCCAATGTTACGGCCCTCAAAGGAGAGAATGTTTTACTCTTATTTTTGAATGAAGGTAATTGTCAATCTATTCTGTAAAATGTTGTTTGTAACTTAATTAAGACAGTACTTGAATAAGACGGAGATTTCTCTCTTAATTCAAGGATAACAAGGCTGCTTGACTAATGCCCACTTACTTTTTTCAACCTGTGCAATTTAATTAAAGTGAGGGAGGTGAGACATTATGCTGTGTTCACAAATCTGAGAGCCAGAAACTCTTGGGTTCTAATTGCAAACCTGACACTGACTCCTATGGCCTTGAGCAAATCACTTAGGCTATGTAAACACTATAAACTATACAGTTAAACAGCAAAGAAGCCCCAGGAGCAGGGGTGGCAGCAGCCGAGGCACAAGTTAGCTGTGATGAGTGATCACCCGCCTGAAACCAGACGGCACTTACTGGGCCTGCCAAAACTATGCATCTGCTGCCACTACCCATGGTACCATGGCTATACAGCACACACTCTCTCTTTATTTGCACTAGCTAGCTTGATGAGAGCTTGTGTATGCGAGTAGGGGAATCACGCCCCTGGCTCCTAGTGTAGACATGACCTTGCCCTCACTGATGCTGATTCTCATCTCCCTTGTACCATCATAAATTTTCCATAATCCTTTTGAAGTCAATGATGTTACTCTAAAATTAGAATTTTTCCTTTTGAGTGTGCTTATCCGTCTTTAAAATGGGAACAGTTTTCCATCTCACAGGGTTGTAGTAAAATTAATTAGGTAATGTTTGAAAAGCACTCTGAAGATAAGAAGTGTGGCCTAAGTGCCAAATTCATTAATGGATTGAGTGAGTTTTACCAAATCCAATAAATTTCACTTGGAATTAATACTCTATTGCATGAAAGAAAATACTACATTTGAAACAAAACCAGGGCCAAAATATTTAAATTCAAGCCAATGACCGCTTAACTTTGCCAACAAATTATTCTTGCTAATGTACAGCCATTATGCAAATATCATCTGCACTTTGGTTTATTACTGTCCTCAGAGCATCCAGTATATATGCTCACAACAAGTATGAGCCCAGATGACCCCCCCTCCCCAAGATGAAACACATGGGAAGGGATTTTGAGGGAGGAAATCTGTGGAAGTATTCCCACACTGAGATCTCCTCACTTTCTCCAGTCTATGAAAGGCAGGCTTTGCCATCCAGCCCCCTACCTCCAGGAAAATTGCAGAGCCCACCTGTCCCCATGAAGCACTCAGTCGCCTGGACTGCCTCATCTCTAGATCCCTGGAAGCACTACCAGTTCCTCTCCCTAGTCGTGGGTGGCCCGGAATGCATGGCTGGTGAGATCCACAGTAAAAACAATAAAGCCTAAGGCTGTATTGTCTTTTCTGGAAAGTGAAGAAACAATGCATGTTCCCCTCACCCCTGTTCCCACCCACTGTTCCACTTCTGGCCCAACCATTCCTTTACAATTTCCACCCTCTCTGCCCGCGTGTGCTTGGGGGATGCCAAGGAGGTGGCTGATTTTACATGATCTGGTACAGATGCAGGCCATGGTTACCATAGCTTCTGAACTATTCCTAACACAGTTGCTACACTCAGCCCCAGGATAGTCAATTGTATCTAATTTTTAAATGTTACACTGAGTAACATGAGTGCTTTCTGTGAACTCAGGAATGACTATCCTGGACTAATTGACTCAGCCTTCAGCCTCAGTTCTTTTAGTCGAAGATATGTTAATTGCACTGTCTCATATGTAGGACGGCATCTGGTGCTATTCAATAGACCAGAAGTGGCCAACCTGAGCCTGAGAAGGAGCCAGAATTTACCAATGTACATTGTCAAAGAGCAACAGTAATATATGTCAGCAGCCCCCTGTCAGCTGCCCTGCTCCTAGAGCCTCTCACCCGCTGGCAACCCTGTTGATCAGTGCCTCCCCGTTCCTCCCCGCACCTCCCAATCATCTGTTTTGTGGCTTGCAGGAGGCTCAAGGGCGGGGCGGAGAAGTGAGGGCACAGCAGGCTCAGGGGAGGGTGCAGGAAGGGGTGGAGTGGGGGCAAGGTCTGTGGCAGAGCCGGGGTTGAGCAGTGAGCACCGCCGGAACACTGGAAAGTTGGCACCTGGAGCTCCAGCCTTGGAGTCGGTGCCTAAACAAGGAGCCACATATTAACTTCTGAAGAGCTGCATGTGGCTCGGGAGCCACAGGTTGGCCACCCCTGCAATAGATACATATGTGTCTACATGTGAGTTATTATTAAAAAGTCAACATTTACCACCAATTGCTACGCTATTATATACCTAAAATAGGAAATGATCAATATCTCAGACACTGCAATATGACAACCATTGATAAAGGTGTCCCCCCGCCTCAGTTGTAACCACTGTGCTTTGTGAGTCTCAAAAATCCAAATTCTGAGCAACCCAAAAAATTCTACCATAAGTCTCTGAGTGTTCCAGAACGTGTGTAATATACAGATTGAGAGCTGGTAAATAGAGGAGTGTTGTCAAAATCTGTGGCTAGCCCACAATCATATTTGGCAAAAAATTATTGCCAATGTAAGCAGATGCAATTTCAGTGTATTTTTTTGGCGTTGCAGCCGAGTGCCAACAGTAAAATTGAGTAATTGGCTGAGCTGTTTATGCTTGGCAATCCGGTCCTGTGTTCACAAATATATTCCATTGTTCATAATTAGTATGTTGTGGAGTTTTTTTTTTGTTTTTGTTTTTACTGTGGATAATAATATCTATACTGTGGAATGAATTCACAGGATTTGATGCAATTAACTTCATATATCAAACAGGTATAACAGCATAGTAGGTATGAAATCTGATCTGTGCATTGACCAACATCTGTTAAATATAAACCAAATAAATTTTCAATCCAAAATTTTAACAAATGTATGTACAGAATGTTGTTTGCAGGTATTTAACATGTGCAAAAAATACTTTTTATAAAATAATGTGGTTCTGTGTGTGCATCTGAGCTTCATAGGCTAAATTCTCTCTTCACAGTTGTTTTTTAGGTCACAGTAAACTCAGTGGGAGGTGTATATTAGTATCTAAGGATTCTGTTTTAGTTCTATATATTTTATACTGCAAATCAGTATTTTATTTACAAACTACACAGTCCATTTGCATATAAGAGTCCTATTAATTTAATGGGAATTTTGCACAACTAATTAAAGCAAATGGACTTCTCTGTTAAAATTCAAACTAAAATGGCTTATAAACAAATTACTTACTTACACACACCTAAATAATTATCCTTCATTAATACACTCCAGTTGCAAACCTACATTAGATATGTTAATCAATTTGTCATAAATGAATCCATTTTATATAAAGACTAATAAAATGGACATATCATAACATCTTATTCACAAAACAATGCAACAAACAGATTTCTGTGCAAGCATATTTTAATTTTAAAATGTGAATTAGAGATTAAATCTATGTGCCTGTTATATGAATCCATACAACTTGTATGAATCAATGTAATATACAACCAGTCTTAAATTCTGACATGTTTGATACAGCATTGTTAGTTAGATTGTGTATGGAAAGTTTCTGGTTTTGAGAAACAGCTCAGATTTTAATTAAAAGTTTTACCTTAGTTTTTAAAAAGGTCATTTTAGCTGAGGGGAGATACTGTCCCTTTATAGCAGAGCATCTGACTTCTTTCCTAATTGAGGTTATTTGTTGGCTACAGCAGAGTCATCTCTTTTACTGTTATAGGGGACAAAATTCTGAAATTCTGTATTGCAATAGTTCTTTCTGTGCAAGAGTATTCACGTTATTCTCCTATTTCCATCACTAGGTAACTGGTGTTTGAAAAAGAATAGCATTCTTAATTTTATGGAAAAGTATGATATTTACTAATGGAGTGAAAATGATTCCATGAATTTGTCTACCCAGAAGATCAAAGTGCACACTCATACCCAACTACAAATTAAATGTTGAGCTGCCTATTTGTCTTTATCGTCCCAAGTACTCCTGAATTTTTTTGCCTGTTCTGGTGAAACAAGTAGCTAGTCTGGAATGTTCTAATGCAAAAGAATTGCACCAAATCTGTACAGCATTCCGAATGTACAATGACATGAAAAGGGGCAAGTAAGTTTTAGAAGTGCTGAATTATTAAAATTACAAAAGAAATAGCCTATCTGAATACACCACACAGACTACATAAAAAGGAGAGGTGTATAATAATTGATGGCTTGTTATCTTAATGTTTTGAATTAAAACTCCCTACAGAACCAAATGAAACCCTATAGTAATTCTAAAGTGTCCTTTTTATAAGGAGAAACTGTTAATTCGCAGCAGGAGCACTATCTGGAAGGGAGGTCAGCTCTTGGCTAAAATGTAAGGTAATATATCATGAAAGAGTAATTAGTCAGACTGAGGAGGACACAAACAAGAGATTCACAAGGGCAATCAAGAGAGTATAAAACAACATGAGGAAACAGTTTGGTGTCTTGATCTCACTGAGACTTTTTGCTCTCTTCCTAGTGCTATTTATTGTAATTCTACAGTTAGAGTTGTAAGTGTGCTTCCATTATAAGCCATGAATTTCAATAGTTTTATAATGGAGCTCTAACTATTTTATCTGTGGGGAAATTTACTGAAAATACTACATGTTAGCCAAAGAGCAAATTCTTTTATAAATCTGAAAAAAAGGTTTTGGTCACTTTGTGAATTTTTTTTACCGATGTACATGTGTGTATGTGTGTGTGCACGCCCATGCACACACACACACATATAATTGAATGTAGGAAATCTGCATTGATGTACCTTATTGAAGATAGAACCTTACAAGGGCTTTCCTCTGTGCTAGGCTTACATTCATGCAGTCTTACTGAAATCATTGGGACCCTGCATGGGCACAGGAGTCTGTACCAGCAGACCAAATGCAAGGTAGGTCTCTTGGATTTTCAGCTCTTTGGGATAGGGAACTGTGCACCTCTTAGCATATTTTGGGTGCCATAAAATATATTAATAACTGTCATGTGCTCAGGCCACCTGTATCATAGATCTCTTTCTAAGGAAACTCTCTTCATCCTTCTCAGGTACTGAGGGCTCCTTCTCTTTGTGACTACTTTGGCTATTAAATGAAAGTTAGGCTTGGTCTATACTACAGAGTTAGGTTGACATAAGGCAGCTTAAGTCAGCATAATTATGTCAGTGCCTGCACTAGAATGCTGCTTCCGCTTAAGTAAGTGGCTTGCTACACTGACATCATAACTCCACCTCCAGGAGAGTTGTAGCACTTACGTTGGTGTAGTTAGGGTGACACAGTGTCTGTGTAGATACTCCATTACTTACATTGGCAAGTGGCTGTCATTCTTGCCAGTTTCTGGATATGAGCCCAGCACCCGGCTCAATTAGCACAGAGCCTACCAGCAGTGAAATGTACATTCTTGTCAGTTTCACAGCTCCAGCTGTGAGCCCTGCTGTTCTGAGCTGGAGGCAGCCATGAAACTGACAATTTCACTTCTGGTAGGCTGTGCTATGAAATTGAGTCTGCACCAGGCTCACAGCTTGGACTCTCACCCTGGGGCGGGTGGGGGGGCTTCAGCTGTCAACGCCTCAAGTGCAAGTGCTCCTGGTGAGGATGCTCATCACTAGCAGAAGGAGGATAGTGTGGATACCAACAACAAACTGAATTACTGTGATGGTTGTAGATCCACCTAAGTTAAATCGACCTAATTTTGTAGTGTATACAAGCCCTTACGTTTGCGTAATTAAGACCAGATATCCCTGCCTTCCACATTCTTGTTCAAATGTTAAATCACTTGTCCATAGGTGGCCTTTGTCGGTCAAACAGAAACCATTTTCTTCTAGTACAGTTAACTAAAGATGTACCCTATTAATTCTAGACTTCATGTAAGATCAGTATCTTCTGTCCTTAGTTTGAAAAATAATCAGTAGGAAAAGTTGTCGTGTCACATTGATGCAAGTGACTAAGGCCCTGGTCCTGCAAAGACTTACTTTTAAGCACTTGAGTATCCCATTGAGTTGAATAGGGCTACTGATGTGCTTAATCCAGAGAAATGTAGTGCTGGAAGGGACCTCAAGAGATCATCTAGTCCAGCCACCAGAGTTGAGGCAAGATCATGTATATCTAAACCATCCCTGATTGGTATTTGTCCTGTTTTTTCTTAGAAAACCTCCAGTGATAGGGATTCAATAACTTCCCTTGGAAGCCTATTCCAGTACTTAATTATCTTTATATTTGGAAAGTTCTTACTAATATCTCTCCTAAATTTCTCTTGCTGCAGATTAATCCCATTACAATTTGACCTCCTTCAGTGGACATGGAGAACAATTGGTCACCATCCTCTTTATAATAGCTCATAATGTACTTGGAGACTGTTATCAGGTTTCCCCTCAGTCATCTTTTCTCAAGACTAAATATGCCTGGTATTTTTTTAACCCTTTGGTATAGGTCAAGTTTCCTAAATATTTTCTCATTTTTTGTTGTTGTTGTTCTCCTGGGGACTCTCTCTAAACTGTCTACTTTTGTTATAGCATAGTATCCAGAAATCGACTCAGTACCCTAGCTGAAGTCTCACCAGTGCCAAATAGCATAGGACAATTACCTTTCATGTCTTACATATGACACATTAGTTAATACACCCCAGAGTGATATTAACCTTTTTTTTTTTTTTGCAACTGTGTCGCTTTTGATGGTTCATAGTCAATTTGTAATGACTGTTACCCCAGAATCTTTTCACCAGTTACTGTTAAACACATGGGTAGCTCGTTGCATGATTGAGGCCTGTCTCAGAGCACAAGAGAAACAGTTTTATTGTTCCCAAACTCGTACTCATTCTTTGTCCAACTTGCAAAACCACCGACAGTTTATTTCAAGAGAGACCCAGGGTTGAAAGAGCAGGAAGTTGAAGACAAGGTTGAAATATGTCAACAAAGCTTACAATTAGAGCTGGCTGGGAATTTCTTAGTGAAACGTTTCTGAAAATGCCATTTCATCAAAACTGAAACTTTTTTGCACAAACACACATTTTAACAAAACGTGGATCTGGAAAGTTTCTGAGGTTCAGGATATTTTTTTGCACATCCCAGGGGTATGCCCTAACCACTAGACTATTGGCTGTTCTGGGAGGGGTGAGGCTCTTGATTTTTCATAAAACATTTTGAAAGGGCTTGTTTTTGTTCTGCATCAAAATGAATGCAAATTTTGAAACTTCAAAAATTTTCACAAAACAGAATTATTGTTCTCCAGCCAGACCTGCTTCTCACATGCTGGCTAGGGTTCATGTGTACCATTGAGCACCTACAGACATTGGCCTACAGAGTTGAAAAAGGAGAAGACTTTGGAGCCAAATGTACTAGTTGCATTTCTGTCCTTTCTGGTGCATATGTATAGAATAGCTGAGAACTGTAACATATGAGACAGTGAGATACATTATGGCTTTGGTGTGGTAACTCTCCCACAATGTATGCAAATTAATTTACTGCATCATCAGTTCCATTTACCTACAAAATAAACAGAGGTTTAAAACATGTTTTGTCCTAACAATAACAGACAAACATGAAAATATTTGGCAATAAATTGTTGTACTTTGTTACTATTTATAAAATAATATTAGAAACAAACAAGATTTAACACAATAGGGGCTACTGGCATATGCAACTCACTTCAGGGCCAGATTTTCAAGTGGTCAGTACCTAGCAGCTCTCATTGAGAACAATGGCAGCTGCTGAGTGCTTAGCACTTTCTAAAATAAATTAATTTTTACAGTGTGTACCATTAGATGTGTTTCTAAAATACGATTGCACAGTGAAAGAATCATAATATAAATCTTACTTGTTTAAAATCTGTCTTTATGATAGATTCTTATAGCTCTTTGGTCTACCAAGTAATTAATTTTAAAATCTTAGATAAATACATATTCTGTCTGCATGTAAATTGCTCTGGAGAGCCGTTACGTTGTGTAGACTATCTAATGCATATTTTTAAGATTGTCTGTACACCTGTATTTGTATAATAGACTATTCCACTCTTCCAGAATCTTGATAGACTTTCATGATAACTATATTAGCATCTACTTCATCTCTCTGAGCCATCTCATGGGGTTTGACTTTCTAATCCCTCTGTTTTCCTAGGGAGAGAATGGGGTTCTATCTACATCCACAGGCTTGACTGACTGTTCTTACCCTTAAGGAGATTGCCTTAAGGAGACTAATATGACCTCATAGACTCATAGACTCATAGACTCATAGGTCAGAAGGGACCAATATGATCATCTAGTCTGACCTCCTGCACAAGGCAGGCCACAAAACCCTACCCATACACATTTATAACAACCCCGAACCCAATTATGGAACCTGAATTATGGGTTCCAGAGCTAAAATGTTCAAAACTAGGACTCTAAAGTTAGGCCCATGAATCCATATTTAACCATCTAAATATATCCCATGTGTCTGACGAGGTGGGTATTCACTTGCGAAAGCTTATGCTCCAATACATCTGTTAGTCTTAAAGGTGCCACAGGACCCTCTGTTGCTTTTTAAATTTATAGCATGATTCTCAGAAATGCTGATCATCCCACAGCTCCCTCTGAAGATAATGAGAGCTTCTGGATGCTTGACGCCTTCCAAAACTAGGCTATTTATTTAGAATCCTATTTTTGAAAATCATGTGCTAGGTTCCTTTTCTTTATCTGGACCAGTAAAACTTTAGTCATTCCAGTTCTTAAAAGTCCCAAATATAAAGTATCCTGCAAGCTTACTGCTATCTCAGCTTGCAACTTTTCATCTGTCACCATACCAGACATTGGCATGATATATTGGTGGTTCTTATTGATCTTAGCCACAGTGGCTCTTATTTTCATTGTTTAGACATAGCCACAATCTTTGTAGGGAACAACTGTTAGTTAATAGTTTCAGGTTAGTAAACACAGAGAAGTGCTATAATCTAAGAAAATATTATATATGAATGCCAGGGGTCTTGAACTACTAATGGGGGAAGCTTAAGGTTCAGAGGTTCATTTTGACTTATTGCTGAACTGGGAGATGAGGTGGGAAGGAAATCGGGCAGTGTTTTCAACCTGTGGTGCGCGGACGCCTGGGACTCTGCAGAATACATCTAAAATTTCCAAAGGGATCTGCAAATGAAAAACGGTTGAGAAATCACGAAAATAGGGGACTTCAGGCCTAGACCTGCATAGTCTTCACCAATAACAAATGTCTTAGGTCTGATACTCCCAACTGAACTTACGTTCAACAGATATACAAATAATAAGTGTTATTTATTTTGCTTTAAAAAGTGTAGCGATGGCACCAAGCTCAGCCATTTACAAGTTGAAAATGTCTGATAGGTGAGTATTGAGGTATGATTAAATGACTGGAGAAGTGAATAAAAACGTAACACCCATTACTGAAATAGTTTCCATGGGAACATAAACGTGACCCTCCCCTCTTGTCTTATTCAGCTATTTCATTCCATTGTTTGTTCTGACCTTACATTTTTAAAAGCCCATTTGAAAAGTCAAGCATTCGAGAATTCTAGCAAGAGATTGTTACATTAATGGACCCTGAAATGCCCTAAACTCAAATGTTCAAGTTAATGGTTACCAGTGGCACACACAGAATCTGAAATATAAGTCACTAAATGATGTTCATTTCCACTTTACCGGCAACAAAGTTTTACTCTGCTGTTTTATTACTCTGACTGGGCAATCTTGTTCTAGAATCTTTTGCAGTATTTGTCATGATGGTATTGGAATGCATCAAAAATAAATGCCAGTAACATTCAGTAGCATCCTTTCTCTAATCTATAACTCTGGAATATGAAAGCATGTCACTGCACTGTACTGATTGTTGATAAATATAGCGAATGAAAGAGTGAATTACTGCTCAGTGATTCCCGTGTGTAAATCCGCATTCAAGAATACTTACAAAACCAATGTACCTTATGTGACCTTGCCTAACCTAGTTATAGAATGAACATCCAATAGTTTTTTAACTAGAGATTGATAAAATGTGAGCAATACTCATTCTATAAAATAGTTTTCAGCTGTAAGTCACATAAGCTTGCGTAAACCACTTGGCTCCATATATAATTAAACAGCTCTCTGACACACTTTAACTATGGCTTCATTGCTGCTGCACCGTAGTTGTATTTGCTAGAAGCACCCAGCTACTTTAAAGTATATCATGCTGTAATTTATTGTGAAACCTTGTTTGCCTTACTGCAGTTACACAGGGTATAAAATCAGAGCAAAATTTGGCCCTAACAAATTAATTCTCTCAAACAAAAGATGTGGACAGCCAAGTCGTATTATTCATTTTTTACATATGGGAAAACGGAGACAGCTAGTGGCACTGGTATAAATGTGGAGTAACTTCTTTGACTTGAATTTTCACCAATACAATAACTGGGGGGAAAAAAGGCAGAATTTGGCATGTTTAGCTTCTTTTGGTGGTTGAGGACAAATAACTGCTAATAAAGGCAAAGTGACTTCTATGCTGTCCTCGATATGTATGCAGAATTCCTACTGATTTCAGTGAGAGCCAAACGTGAGGTCAGAAGGGCAATGGTTGGTCCAGTATAACTAGCAAACCAAATACTGAATCTGAAAGGATGCCCTGGATCACACTGCCTACCTCCCAAATATATAGTATGATTAACTGTTAATCTGACACTAGGTCTATATTTATGGCTGCATTCTGTCTTTCATCTGGCACCACTGGGATTCTTCCAAAGATCGAAGGTAAATTATAATCTGATAGCATTTAGCAGTCTCCCAAAGAGTATGGGTCTTAAAATATGCAAGCTTCAACATCTGTTAGAATATTAGCAATGGTATATCCTTTTCTTACTTAACTCATGAAAACGTGGTGTGTGAGGGGGAAAATAATATAAATAACTGATGCAAAAACTGACTGAAGTTTCAACCCTCAGGGTATGGAAGATGTTATCATTGATGTGAAAATTATGTTGCATGCCAACTTCCTAGCTGACATGACAAAATCTAGGTGGCATGCCACAGCCAAAATGCCAGCATGTGTCATATACTTTATTTCCCTGAGAGGTATGACATTCCAAGAAATTCTGCAACAAGCGTTGTTCAGATACTGACTAATATTGATCATATGTATATTGTGTTTTTTAACGGCCATAAGAATATGAAATTAGTATGTTTTTTATTACGTCATTGTGTGTGTGTGTGTGTGTGTGTCTCCAAAATTTTTACGCACAAAATCACTTTTTGAATTTAAGATCAACCCAGGATCTACCCGTTCCCCAACACTCCTTCCCTTCCCCGAGGCCCTGCTCCACTCACTCCATCCCCCTCCCTCCCTCCTTCGCTCTCCCCCACCCTCACTCACTTTCACCGGGCTGGAGCAGGGGGTTGGGGTTGGGGTGTGGGAGGAGGCACAGGCCCTGGGCTGGGGCTCCAGGGTTTGGAGTATAGTAGGGAGCTCTGGGCAGGGGGTTGGGGTGCAGGAGTGAAGGGTGAAAGCTCTGGGAAGGAGTTTGGGTGGAGGTGTCATATGGTCACACTGCACCTAAGCTCATAGAATCCATTGGATATTTCATGAATTTTACTTTTTATTTTTGTCATTTTGTGGTTTACAGATGCAAAATCCTTCAGAGATGATCATAAATCAGTGTAACATTCTCAACTGTGGGGTGTGCATTGGCTGAGCCTGGGGCAGGGGATTGGGTGCTGGAGTGAGGAGTGCAAGCTCTAGGAGGAAGTTTGGTTGCAGGAGCAGGCTCCAGGCTGGGGTGGGGGGTTGGGATGCGGGAGGGGGTGTGAGATGTAGGCTGTGGCCAGGAGGTACTTACCACAGGTGGCTCCTGGCTGCCAGTGCAGCGGGGATCAGGCAATCTGCTGGAAGGGGAAGTGTCTGGCTGTGGAATGTCTCTGCGGCCCCTGCAGGGGAGGAGGGCAGCAGGTCTCCGAGCGCTGCCCACATCCGCAAGCACTGGCCCCAGTGGGAGCTGCAGGGACAGTGCTGGGGGCAGGGGCAGTGCATGGAGCTGCCTCCCGCCACCAGGGGCCGCAGAGATGTGCCAGCAGCCAGCCACTTCTGGGAGCAGTGTGAGGCCATGGCAGATAGGCAGCCTGCCCAAACTCCACTGCACCACTGGACTTTTAGTGGTTTGGAGATCGCAATCAACTGCCAGAGGCTCCGGGATTGACCAGTAGATCACAATCGATCGGTTGGTGACCACTGATCTATTTTGACAAAATAATTGGGACCCTACAGTTGCAGCTGAAGATTGCATTAGTGAGAAATAAATTAATCACATGTGATAACTTGTCCCAAACCTAAATCTACACACACAGATCTGAGAAAAATTATAGTGCAGAATTCAGTATAGGTATATTCCACTACTCTTTCAGAGCTGTCACTATTTTCTTTTATTCATGTTCATTATAAAATGGGTAGAACTGAGCCCCAACATTTTTTCATCTTGTTCTTCAGTGCAACTGAACTGAACACATGGATTTAAATGAAGACTGTCATGAGGGTGATTGTTCATGTAAAGCACCGTATTATTCACTGCACCAGATAATTGTTGTTTAAATATTCAAAGAGTATAATCTCTTCATAGGGCTTTTAGGCACACACGCACTTTAGTGGTATAATTAACTAATTCTGTTTTTTTAGAATCTGTGACCTGCCACCAGCAAAGGGGCACTTGCAGGGCCTTCTAGGCAAATGTAATACATTGTACATGGTTGAATGTGGAAATCCTTGTAGAGATGGATTTGTGAGATCCTGCGGGGAACCAAGGAAATCTGTTTCAAATACACTGTTTCCTACAGAGAGGGCTTTCACATAGACTCTCTGTAGAATCTCACAGAAAACGCTGAACTTTTAAGTGCTCACCAGGTTATGTCTCATTCAGCCCATAGGAAATAATTGAAATGTGTTTGTAAAACACAATCTCTGTGCCAGCATTCATAGGGACGTAGCAGAAGAAGGGGTTACATGAAGCAGCAGTAGTACTAATTATAGTGATAAAACAAGAAGTCTGATTATAGGGAGTGTGAGTGCTGTTTTCTACCTACCATGAAGACAGCTAGCTGCCACAAATACATGTACATTACTGTAACATAAAGATTATCTTGAATGAACACTACTTTAAATGTAGTTTGATTTTTAAAATAAACTATGCATGGAGCATCCCTTCAGGGATGTAACTTTCTCAGCATTTTTGTCCCTTTTGTTTGTTTTCAGCTGCAGTCAGTTGGTGAGATGTGAAAATATTTATTTCATTGATTGAAATGTTTCTTTTTCCTGTCAAATCAAACAACATCTATTTATCTGCATATAAAGAATATGACTTGACAGGTGCCAGATCACAAAAAAATTGATTTTTTTAAAGACCAAAGGTCACATTTTTATTATAAAAAAAACCTGTCAGTGCTTTGTGACCAGCACTTTTTTTGCTTTAGGATGATTCTGTGAGACATGGGGCCTGCTGCTATGAACATAAGTGCTTGGCTAAGTGTGATTTACAGAACCGAATAAAGAACTAAAACTTAATTGAAGCCTGCAGTGCAGCACCTAAAGGGCTCTATTCAGTGTAAGATTAGATCTGGGCTGTTTTCACTGCTGAGCCGCCATGAAGTTGAGCTGCTTGAATGGATTCTAATTCCAGTTGAGAAACCAAGATGATTTTGATAGGGTTCCCATAAAACCTGAACCTACTTTGAGATGCCTCAAACAGGAGTAGCTCAATTCAAGTCAATGGAGTTGCATTAATATAAGAGACAATGGGGATTCTGGGCCAAAAAAATGCAGAGTAGATTCACAATTTTTATAAAACTCTCTGACCAGCACAAATATAGAAGTTAGCATAGACTGATGACATAAGATTAGCTTTTCTGGGCACTCGTTGCCAAATGAATGCCAAATGAATGCAGATTTCCAAGGGTAACAGAACATCTATCTAGGAAAGATAGAAAATGTGGCAAAAGACCATCTTGGCTTAACCATGAGATCTTGCATGACCTACAAAATAAAAAGGAGTCATATAAAAAATGGAAACTAGGTCAGATTACAAAGGATGAATATAGGCAAATAACACAGGAATGCAGGGGCAAGATTAGAAAGGCAAAGGCACAAAATGAGCTCAAACTAGCTATGGGAATAAAGGGAAACAAGAAGACTTTTTATCAATACATTAGAAGCAAGAGGAAGACCAAGGACAGGGTAGGCCCACTGCTCAGTAAGGAGGGAGAAACAGTAACAGGAAACTTGGAAATGGCAGAGATGCTTAATGACTTCTTTGTTTCGGTCTTCACTGAGAAGTCTGAAGGAATGTCTAACATAGTGAATGCTTATGGGAAGGGGGTAGGTTTAGAAGATAAAATAAAAAAAGAGCAAGTTAAAAATCACTTAGAAAAGTTAGATGCCTGCAAGTCACCAGGGCCTGATGAAATGCATCCTAGAATACTCAAGGAGTTAATAGAGGAGGTATCTGAGCCTCTAGCTATTATCTTTGGAAAGTCATGGGAGACGGGAGAGATTCCAGAAGACTGGAAAAGGGCAAATATAGTGCCCATCTATAAAAAGGGAAATAAAAACAACCCAGGAAACTACAGACCAGTTAGTTTAACTTCTGTGCCAGGGAAGATAATGGAGCAAGTAATTAAAGAAATCATCTGCAAACACTTGGAAGGTGGTAAGGTGATAGGGAATAGCCAGCATGGATTTGTAAAGAACAAATCGTGTCAAACCAATCTGATAGCTTTCTTTGATAGGATAACGAGTCTTGTGGATAAGGGAGAAGCGGTGGATGTGGTATACCTAGACTTTAGTAAGGCATTTGATACGGTCTCGCATGATATCCTTATCGATAAACTAGGCAAATACAATTTAGATGGGGCTACTATAAGGTGGGTGCATAACTGGCTGGATAACCGTACTCAGAGAGTAGTTATTAATGGCTCCCAATCCTGCTGGAAAGGTATAACAAGTGGGGTTCCGCAGGGGTCTGTTTTGGGACCGGCTCTGTTCAATATCTTCATCAACGACTTAGATGTTGGCATAGAAAGTACGCTTATTAAGTTTGCGGACGATACCAAACTGGGAGGGATTGCAACTGCTTTGGAGGACAGGGTCAAAATTCAAAATGATCTGGACAAATTGGAGAAATGGTCTGAGGTAAACCGGATGAAGTTCAATAAAGACAAATGCAAAGTGCTCCACTTAGGAAGGAACAATCAGTTTCACACATACAGAATGGGAAGAGACTGTCTAGGAAGGAGTACGGCAGAAAGAGATCTAGGGGTCATAGTGGACCACAAGCTAAATATGAGTCAACAGTGTGATACTGTTGCAAAAAAAGCAAACGTGATTCTGGGATGCATTAACAGGTGTGTTGTAAACAAGACACGAGAAGTCATTCTTCCGCTCTACTCTGCGCTGGTTAGGCCTCAACTGGAGTATTGTGTCCAGTTCTGGGCACCGCATTTCAAGAAAGATGTGGAGAAATTGGAGAGGGTCCAGAGAAGAGCAACAAGAATGATTAAAGGTCTTGAGAACATGACCTATGAAGGAAGGCTGAAAGAATTGGGTTTATTTAGTTTGGAAAAGAGAAGACTGAGAGGGGACATGATAGCAGTTTTCAGGTATCTAAAAGGGTGTCATCAGGAGGAGGGAGAAAACTTGTTCACCTTAGCCTCTAATGATAGAACAAGAAGCAATGGGCTTAAACTGCAGCAAGGGAGATTTAGGTTGGACATTAGGAAAAAGTTCCTAACTGTCAGGGTAGTTAAACACTGGAATAAATTGCCTAGGGAGGTTGTGGAATCTCCATCTCTGGAGATAGTTAAGAGTAGGTTAGATAAATGTCTATCAGGGATGGTCTAGACAGTATTTGTTCCTACCATGAGGGCAGGGGACTGGACTCAATGACCTCTCGAGGTCCTTCCAGTCCTAGAGTCTATGAGTCTAGAGTCTATGAATCCCCTTTTAACCCATTGCATTTAAAGAGTCTTCTTCCTTTCTCTATCCATTTGGAGTCTACAGGAAACACCAGCCAGCAACAGAGAGTGCGCTATACTCCATGGAAAGGTGTAGTAGTATCCCCTGCTCCAGTCTTTGAGACTCAGCTATTTAAACGTATTTGCAGGGCTCACCATTGCAACATCTGACTGATTTAGGAGTCTAAATCTCATTTTCAAAAGGGATTTAGGCACTTAGCAACCAAAATTGCATACATAGTTGATGTGATTTAGGCCGGGCTCAGCAATGCCTAAATACCTTTAGAAAACTGGCCCTGAGCACCTGAGAGGCTCCCGTTGCTTCACCTAGGATACGGCAATCCCCATTGTGTTCAACACAGGTGTGTGCGTTACAGGCACAACAGAACTCGATTTGAATCAGTATTAGAGTTGGAATAAAATCCAAGAGTCCCAGCCTTCTGCTTTAAGAACTGCACAACATTTCCTGCCTACATCATGAACAGCTGATGTTCCACGGTGATATTTTATTGGTGGAAAGGTGGCAAAAAGAACATAATCACTACCTGACATTTGTGGCCTAAAGCTAAATTCCAGCTCATTTGTGAGCCAGGACAATCTCATCCTAAAAGATACTCACAAGTGAGGGTTTTTTGGGTTTTTTTAAGTCATCCATGTCATCTTGAATCTTGTCCTGAGATTATGCACAGATGGTTGAATAGGAGTCCCGTTATCAAAATAGCATTGATTTAAGACAAGTTTAGGCTACGTTCTATCTGGTGAAGACATGCAAAAGAACAGAAAGGTAGGTTTTCATAATGAAATAGCTACTTACTCTCACCCATTTAGTCTTTCTAAACTTTATACTGAGCAAATACATGCCTGTCAAATTTTTGCTTGAATAAGTTTGCATGGTGTTGAAACCTGAAACATTTAAAATGACTGGATCCCAGTATAACATTCTGTAAACCTTAGAAGCCTTCTCATAACTTGTGTTAAATAAAATAAATTAATCTAATAGATTCAGATCACTAATCTGAAATGCATTTGTGTTCTCTCAAACTCATCATAAAAATCTCTATTTAATTACTTGAAAAATTGTTTTATGAAGAACTGTAAAAAAAAAAAAAAGGATGATTTAGCTGGAAAGTAGAGGTATATTTGTAGGCAGATGGATCATTTTAAACATGTAAAATTGGCTGTGAAGAAATTGTCTTTACTTATTTTCCTGTATCACTGTAGTCCAAGATTTTTTTAAAAAATAGTTGCCCTAAACTCGGTTTCAGAATCCATATCCATATCCACCAAAATAGATGGCCTGATTTTCAAAACTGCTGTATCCCAACAACCCCAACTGACTTCAAGGGGAAGATTTTTAGGGGTACAAAGGGGTACTCGGTTTCCTTTTGTGATTTTGAAAATATTCCACCAAGGCAATAGAAGCAGCAGAGTGCTCAGATGATCAGGCTACTAACTTAGCCTAATATAGAATTTGAGGTCTAACTGTAGGCAACCTGTGTGAAAATCATGGCTGAAATATATTTGTCCATGTTCATATGCCAAAACTGAGATTTGGAATTATCTGTATCTATCTATCTAGTGTGTGACTGACTCAATTGGAGGGGCATTGTTTCATGATGTTTCAATGGGTGATTTATCGCGATGGTGCTTGTCTCTCTAGAACACCTGTAAGGTAGGGAAGTGTTACCTCCATTTTTACAGATAAGGACCTGAGGCACCCGGAGACTAAGTGATTTGCCTGACGTCACGCAAGAAGTCTGTAGCAGAGCAGAGAATTGTACCTCTCCCTCTTACCCCACATTGCAGGCCAGTTCCCTGACCTCTATGTTTTAATCATATTTTAATTGAATGTTCATACATGTGAGAATACAACACCTAAGTTTGACATCAACCCACAAATAAAAATACAGATATTACCCCCAATCCCAAAGAGTTTTCCATGGTTAAAGCCAAAAGGGGACATTGTGATCATGTGCACCACAGGCCATAGAAGTTTCCTGAAGTAATTCCCAGAGTATATCTTTTAGATCAACATCCAATCTTGATTTAAAAACTGAATCCATCTCAACCCCTGGCAAATTATTCCAGTGGGTAATTACTCTCATTGTTAAAGAAATTATCCGTTATTCCCAGTCTGAACTTGTCTAGCTTCAACTTCTAGCCATTGGATCTTGTTATATTACCTTTCTCTGCTAGATTGAAGAACCCGTTCTTAAATATTTGTTCCCCATGTAGGAACTTACAGATTGTAATCAAGTCACCCATTATTCTTCCCTTTGTTCAGCTAAATAGGTTAGCTTCTTGAATCTCTCACTCTAATGCAGGTTTTCTAACCCTTTAATCATTCTTGTAGCTCTTCTCTGAACCCTCTCATTTTTTTCAACATCCTTCTTGAATTGTGGGCACCTGCAATCGACACAGTATGCAGCAGCAGTTGCAGCAGTGTGAAATACAGAAGTAAAATAACATGTCTGCTCCTACTCGAGATTCCCCTGCTCATGCATCCCAGGATGACATTAGTCCTTTTGGCCACAAAATTGCACTGGAAGCTCATGTTCAGCTGATTATCTGCCACCGCCCTCACATATTTTTCAGTCATTGCTTCCCAGAATAGAGCCACCCATTTTGTAAGTATGGCCTACTTGTTCCTAGACGTATTCATTTACACTTAGCTATATTAAAATTCATATTGTTTCCTTGTGTCCGGTTTACCAAGCAATCCATATTGATCTGTGTTAATGACCCATCTGCTTCATTATTTGCCTCTCCCCCAATTTTTGTGTCATCCACAACATTTATCAATGATGACTTTATTTTCTTCTAGGTTATTTATAAAAATGTAAAATAGCATATGGCCAAGAACTGATCCCTGCAAGACCCCACTAAAACACACCTGCTCGGTAATGATTCCTTGTTTACATTTACATTTACATTTTGAGACCTGTCTGCCAGCTTTTAATCTATTTAATGCCATGTTAAATTTTATATTGCTCTAGAATTTTAATCAAAATGTGCAGTACCGAGGCACATACCTTACAAAAATCTAAGTATTTCACATCAACACTAGTTACTTTATTAACCAAACTTGTAATCTCATAAAAAAAGATATCAAGTTAGTTTCACAGGATTGATTTTCTGTAAATCCATGTTGATTGGAATTAATAATTCTTTATTAATCAAGTTTCATAACAGCTGCTCCATTATCTTGCTTGAGATCAATGTCAGACTGACAGGCCTATAATTAGTGGGGTCATCCAGTTTATCCTTTTTAAATATCAGCACAATATTACCTTTCTTCCAGTCTTCTGAACCTTCCCCAGTGGTACAAGACTTATTGAAAATCAACATAAACTGTTCAGTGAGTTCCTCAGCACCTGCTCTTTTCAAACTCTTGGATACAAGTTATCTGGACCCGCTGATTTAAAAATGTTTAACTTTCATAGTTTCTGTTTATCATCCTCCTGAAATGATTGTGGAAAGGAAAGTGTGTTATCATCACTGTATGATTAGACACCTGTTTTTTCTACCAAATACAGAACAAAAATATGTATTTAAAGCTTCTGTCTTTTCTGCACTATTATTGATATTTCTACCATTTCTGTCTAGTAAAGGACCAGAACCATAAGTGTCATACTGACGAAAAAAATGAGATGACGTGTTTCTAATCTGTGCTTATCTGACTTGAGTATAAGTACGGACCTGATTTATTCAACCCATAGGTACAACCCATTACTTATTCAATCCAATGTCCAGTAAAGGTCAACACTGGAACAAGGCATATATTTTTGAGACGAACCTAAATAAATATAAAGAGACAGGCAAAATATGCTCCAAAACACTAACCAGCTTAGTTGCTGGCATATTGTAGCCTTATCCTGATAATTTATTACCCTTATTATATATTCAATGTTTCAGAAGGTTTTTTCAAAATATTTTTAGCTCTCGTTCCTGTTTCTTCACAAGGTTGAGTTAAATGCAGGTGATATTTTGAAACCCAGTGGATTACATTGGCCTAACCGAGTGGTGAAATCAAGCCCAATATTCTTTGTCTACCTAAAGTTCTGATGTGGAGTGCTCAGCATACAATATCCAGTTGAATCTGGCTTTATAATGTGCATTTTGCATTGTTTTGTTTTGGATGAAATATGTTTCCTTTCAGAGTACACAGAGATGATGAGCTGTTCCTAAGGTGAATACCCATATGGGTGGAAAGTAAAACTCACTGCCATTAACAGTGAAAGCAGCTTGCAACGAAGATCAAAATCACAAAACATTCTACCAGAATTCAAATTACTACAAAAAGAAACTAAAATCTCCTAGAAAAAGCATCTCATAAATCGTAAGCCCAGTAAGATAATATCCATTGGACAATGACAATGGACGTTTGCATTTATGTAAGGGACTTGTACAGAATCGCCACGTATTGAAGCCAAATGTATAAGTCAGGCCAGCTGCACTTTCCTGATGTTTAGACACCATTCTTCTTGGCTAGAAGGGAAGCTGAGAGCAGGTGCATGCATTTAAGTCCTTTTCAAAAGCAATAATCCTTTGTAGTTATACAGTGTCTTTCATCTGATGATTTCAAGGTGTTTTTCAAACATTAATTATCCATTACAACTATCATTGGGCAATTACATACTCCTGTAAGGTAGGTATCATTAGGCATTTTACATGTGATTAAACTAATGTCCTGGGAAGTTGACTTTCTCAAGGTCACAAATTCTGTAAGTTGCAGACCCAGCCACAATAAGTAGGAATCTCAAGTAGAGCAGTTTGACCCTTTTCACATTGAAACCTTAAACCTGGCTGGTTCACCTGGTTTTGTATTTCAGTGTGAACCTAGATCTTTGCTGAGCATGCTGTATATCTCAAAGGCAGGAGGCTGTATAAGCTCCTTTACCCCCCTTCCCAACCCAATAGGCCCTGGTTGTCCTTATTGTATGTGAAGGGAGGCGAGCAACAGGCGTGGCTATCCCAACATTTCCAGCTTCAACATGGCCTGTTCTAGTTTTGTGTCAGTTTTTACATTTGTACAAACCTGAAATTCGAAGGGAAACTCAGCACAAATCTGGATGAATCATGCAAACAGATCAGTGGGTCTGAAAAATGGCCCTAGTGTTGAATCCCAGGTACCTGAACTAATTATTAAACCACATAATACATTGAAGGAAGGAAGAGCAAAATAAATGAAAATGATCTTGGGTCTTTTCTCCCTTAAGTTTTTCTTTTGTCTTTTTTTTTTTTTTTAAATGTGAATTTAATGAGAAACTGGCTAAAATCAGATTTCTTGTAGGAAAGCAGATTCACCTTTGATTTTCACTTCTGGGCTTGTTTGAAGCAAAGAAGGACAATCATCCTGACTAGTGCACTGATTTGTGATATAATTAATAGTCATGATATACAGCACTCAAATCATTTTGCATCAAGGCATTGTCTAAACATTAAAAAATGAGCATGAGAAAATTTAGTAGTATCCCCATTTTGTAGACAAAGTAACTGAAACACAGAAGTTAATGTAGTCAGATTTTCCAGAAATGCCAAGCACCTGCAATGCTCATGAAAGTCAAAGGGAACTGCAAGTGCTCAGTGTCTCTGAAGTTCACAGTGGAAGTGATGAACTTCAGGCCACATAGTTTTGTCTCTGCCAGTTATTTACTGTCATGCAGGAGTTGCTGATTTCCAGACCTGTGCTCAATCTAGTATGTCACTCTGCCATAAAATAAAAAGGATCAAGACCAGGATAAAGTTACTATATATTTTTTTCTTTTAACTGACAAAAGATAAAGGCTCTGGCCAGAGGGATTGCAGCATTATGCTAAATATGTACCAATTTGTTTTAACAGGAGTTTTTCAGTCCGTATTCTTAAATTATTTCTCTGAACAAGTTGGACAGTGATTTTATTTTTCAAAGAGCTATGTTAAAGTTACAGATTTACGGAGAAGTTATTTCACCCTGTGTTTCTAGAGCTGAACAAAGCAAAGTCAGACAACACAGTGGTAACTGGTTGGCCACTGGCCCATACTAACCTTCTTGTTGTTGATCTCATAAGTGGTGCAACACTGGGAAATTTTCAGAAATATTTCAGCGCAGGCAAGGCCATCCTGTTCAGGTCTGTATTGAGGGCAGAGTGGAGTCACATTACTCTAGGGGGGAACCTCTGGGAAGCATGAGGCGTCAGGTATACAGGAGGAACCTGAGGAGGGTGCAGAATATTCTCTCTTCCATAGCCATTTAGCTGGGTGTGGCTCCAGGGGATGCTAGAAAGTCTACAAGAGGGTGCAATGATAGAGCAAGATTTGTCACGTCCTGTCCTTAGGGCTCTGCTGGGGCCAGGCACAATGTGGCTCACTGTCCTTTAAGAAGTACAAACCACACATAATGAGGACAAGTGGAATGGCCAGACTGACAGCCAAAGTGGATTTTCTTTAGTGGAAATCTGTATTATATAGCTAGACCAAGGAGAAAGAGTTTCCCATCACTTGCTTTACATAAACTCTTTCCTACTCAATACTGCCTAACCACTGTGCAAGGTGGCTCCTGGGAGAACACCTTCTATAAAGGCCAATATCTAAACTGGCAGTCTCAACAGGGATGCAAAACTCTTCAACAAAGAATATACTTGTGTTGCAAAGTACTTTCCAGAATGTTTGCCGCCTCCTCAATGTATGTGACATGCTGTGGTTTTGTGATGTATTAGTTCTTTTTTGTTAGCTTTAACTTTTCCCTTGGTTTATTTTATTACAGTGCCTTTTAAAAAATTATGCTACAGTGCTTGTCACTGCCTGAGGTTTTTTTCAATATAAATATTATCTTTTTGGTGATTCCGAGAAATCTGAAAAAAAGTATTGATTCCTTTGTCAAAAGGCTCTTCTGTGTCTCATAAATATTCTTTTTGTCAAGATTTAATAATTCATTGTTCAAGCCAGTGCTTAAGTGCAATATATTTATGTTAATACAAACTTTCTTTGGTATTAAGATGATCAATTTTTCAAGCAATAAAAAGGGACAAACAGCAAAACACGCTGTGGTTAATTTGTAACGTCAGGTCCAAACCAGATAATTTCAAGGAAATATCCATCAGCTACATGCTAAAGTTCAAACAGAAACAGAGCTCTCTTTCAGTTAACTACCTCTTGGGCCGAATCCAATGTCCATCAAAGTCAACAGGTATCGGATCAAGCCCTTTGCAAAGAAGCATCAAACTCTTTTCATGGACACTCTGTGAGGAATATTAAAATTAGGAAGTCAAAAATCCAGATACAGATGCCCCCCGAGTTACGCAATCGTTCCATTCTGGAAAGCCTTGTGTAACTTGAATTTTGCGTAAGTTGGAAACGTATACCTGCACGTTACGCAAAAATTTCCGCAACTTGAAAATCCTATTTCTGGTTTATGAAACTTTTTCCGTAAGTGCAAATTTGTGTAAATCAGGTCTTGCGTAACCCGGGGAGTGTCTGTACACTGATATACTTTTCAGTTAAATAATGAGGGCCTGATTCAAGCTCACTTGAGTCAAGAGGAGTCATCTAGTTTGTAGTGGGCTGTATTCACATATTTGAACACCTCCTGGTGTCTGGGCATGGTGCTGCCTTTCTCTTCAGCATCCAGCACCCCTTGCAGGTTGTTTGTGGCTCTGCCTTCTGGCTGGGTCACATAGGTCAAACCTCTTCCAGGGTACAACAACCTCAAATAGGCAAATATAATGGTTTCTTGTCCATCTGGGCTCTTAATATCTTCTCCAGAATTTAAATCAGGTGGGTTCCACCTGAACTCCTGCCACCAGTTGTATCTAGCAATAGGCTCTGGCCTGACCTGGTTCCTTTGGCACTGGCCTAAGAAGCATCCCTCCTCACTCCACTGGCTCCAGCCATAAACTGTCTTTCTGGTAGCAGGCAGTGGCTTTTTATTCTGGTCTTCTGGGTCTTGACTGGCTGTCACTAATTCCCAGCCCTTCTAGGTGCTGGAGGACCAAATCTCAGTGGTTCCCAAAATGGCTGTGTCATAAACAGATAGTTAAGGGTTAATGCCTCTTTCAACTATAAAGGGTTAAGAAGTTCACCTAGCCTAGCTGACACCTGACCAGAGGAACCAATGGGGGAACAAGATGTTTCAAAAAGGAGGGAAGTTTTCCTTTGTTTAGCGTTTCAGTTTCAGCCGGAGTGAAAAAGATCAAGGAACCAGCCTCTTATCAGAGTAGTAAGTTTTAGAAAGGGATAAATAAGTTTGTTTATTTTTTTTATAACTTGTCTTGGTACCATTAAGGGAATTATCAAATTTGGCTATTCTTGTGTGTATTAAGATTTTTTCCCAGGGGAACATCCTCTGTGTTTGCAGTCTGTTGTCTGTGAAAATAGCTGGTATGCTAATCTCTCCCAGAGGGTTTTCTTTTACCTTTCTTTTCTTTAATTAAAAGCCTTTTTCTTCATACCTGATTGATTTTTTTCCGTGTTTTTAGATCCAAGGGGGTTGGATCTGGATCCACCAGGAGTTGGTGGGAGAAAGGAGGGGGGATAGTTAATTTCTCCTTGTTTTAAGATCCAAGAGGTTTGGATCTGTATTCACCAGGAAATTAGTGAAGCGTCTCAAGACTACCCAGGGAAGAAAAGTAGTGCTTGGGGGTGGTGGCAGCGATACCAGATCTAAGCTGGTAATTAAGCTTAAAAGTGTCCATGCAGGTCCCCACATCTGTACCCTAAAGTTCAGAGTGGGGAAGGAACCTTGACAGGATGCTTTCTGGATACCTCTGTAGGCAAAGCCAGAGGTTTAATCAAAAAAATGTAGAACTAATAGTCATCCAGTTTAGTCCCCTGCCCTGAAGCAAGACTCAAGTTTTCTCTAGACCATCCTTGACCAGTGTTTGTCTACCTATTCTAGAAACCTCCAATGATGTAGATTCCACAACCTCCTTAGGATATTTGTTCCCTTGCATAATTACCTGTATAGTTAGGAAGTTTTCCCTAATGTCTAAACTAAAGATTTCTTGCTGCAATTTAAGCTCATAACTTCTTGTCTTAATACTCACTGCTCTTTTCCTGTCAGAAAGTCGTTTCCTGGGGTAGGGTTTAGTAGAGAACTGGGGATTCCAGCAAGGGGCCACAAAAGCCTGGTACGCGCTGTGTCACAGCATTGTTGTTCAATGAACTTTGTATTAGGCCTTCGTAGCATGACCAAACTCCCATTAAAATCAGTGGGAAATTGTTGAAATTCAAATTTCCATTGACTTTAAATAGGAGTTGGCTCCAGCTCTTAGTATGGAGGAATACCATCTCTCTCTCTCCTAACTGCATATAAGAATAATTAGTTTTTAAAATACTTTGTGTATTAATGAAATCACAGTGATGCCAGTCAGGAAAGGTGAAAGAGACATGATGCTTAATTTTACTACGTGTGATAAAAGTCAGTTTGGAGCCTAGGAGATAAATAGGATTGAAACAATATTAATCACTGTCAAATAGCACCACTGTCTTGGAAAACAGTGAGACAGGAAGACAAACTGGATGCCCAATGTGATCATGTGAAATACAATACCATAATCATTATGAATTATTTGTAGAATTTTCCTCATTCTGTGCACAAACAATAATTAAATGCATGTTGTAAGATAGACAAACCTACAGCTTGTACAGTGTTGCTCCTCTTTGGAAAGGTGGTGGAAACATAAATATGACCTGGAAGGTTTCCTGTCTTAATTAATTAATTAATTATATTAGGTTGCCCTCTGGTTTTCACAGAGGCTTATCTCTGAATATAAACTGTTTCTTTCCCAACTTTCTTAAAACTAGAAATACATTTTTAAAATTATTCAATATAGTGCTTAATTTTATGAACAAGACCTAGCTCTTAATTATAAATGAATGTAAAAATGCCTCCAATGATCCTACTGTTGACAGTTTAATTTTCAAAAGGAATTTTTAAGCTTACAGAAGCGATCACTCTGTTTTTGATGACTTTTCTTTACAATACACGTGAGCCATTTGGAAATGTCACACAATGAGGCCATAACTTTTAGACACGCTTAAAGTACTTAGTTGGGAAAGTAAAACTGAAAATAGACATTTTATGTAACACAAGAATTCAAGTTTCACATTTTAATTATTCAGTTCATAAATTCATAGATTCCAAGGTCAGAAGGGTCCGTTGTGATCATCTAGTCTGACCTTCATTATAAGACAGGCCATAGAACTCTTCTAAAATAATTCCTTTTGAACTAGAGCATATCTTAGAAGAAATACAGTCCTGATTTAAAAATTGCCAGTGAGGGAGAATCCTCTACGATACTTGGTAAATTTGTTCCAATGGTTAACTACCCCCACTGTTAAAACTTTGCGGCTTGTTTCCAGTCTGAACTTGTCTATCTTCAACTTCCAGCCAGTTATACTTTTAGCTCCTAGATTGGAGAGACATTTATCGAATATTTTTGTTCCCATGTAGCCTGTGGTCAAGTCACTCGTTAACCTTCTCTTTGTTAAGCTAAATATATTAAGCTCCCTGATTCTATCACTATAAGACTTCAATCATTCTCGTGGCTCTTTTCTGAATCCATTCCATTTTGCCAACATCTTTCTTGAATTGTGAACATAATATGCCATCAGTGTTAACACCAGTGTCAAATACAGAGGTAATATAATGATTTGATTCACTTGTTACCTGAAAAAATCAAACCTGCTGTATTTCTATGGTTCTTTCTCAAACAGAGTTTCAGGCTTCAAGGCAATACTCAGCTTTTTTGGTTGCTCAGGCAAAACGATTGCATGCATTGCAGATTTCTCATCATGTATGACATAGATATTGACATGTGATCTTAAAAATTCTGCTTGGTTGCATCAGGTGAGACTCCAGAGTAACAGTCTTCAGATCAGTGTGGAGTTTCTCTGAATTTATGCTGCTGAAAGCAGAGTTTAGCCAATTGTGTGTATTTATACTATGTGATATACAACTGGGTCTCTACATGTGATGGTAATATAAATGTAATTAAATGGCAGCTGTGGCTACCTCACCTGCACTCTGCCCACTAACTCCTCCCCTGGGACTTATTCCAACATTCAAAATCTTGAATAGCTTGAAACAGCTGCCACTTAAAAAAAAAAAATCTATTTGCAACACACGTTTTCTTTTTCTCCTGCAAGTATGGGATTTTGGCCCTTGGACTACAACAGGTTTTGGATGTCTGATATTTCATGCCTGTGCAAGGTTAGAAATAACTTACACCATACCATGAGAAAGAGGAGTTTTTATAGCTTGTTAATGGGTCACACAACATTTGCTTCTTTCCCTGAAAGGTTCCAAAAATCAGACATCAATTCTGACATTTTTATGCATAGAACAACTCATCATTTTTAGAGGTGTTTCAAATGTATTGATTTGAAGCTTTGTTTTGAGGTTGTTGGCTTTACAAATAATCCTAATATATTCTTTAGAAGCTACCTAAAACACTTCAAAAATAGTTTTCCTGTGGCGTATATGGTTTATATAATATAAAGCCTTTATTGACTTTCATATGGGATGACCAGCATAACTCATGGTTTTGTCACTCATGAGCGCTGCTGCCATCCAGACTCATAATCATTAAAAGTTTTAAAATGCGCTATTATGTGTTCCATATCTATAACTGTCCAGCTATGCAGCTGGTGTAAATTCATGTAGCTCCATTGACTTTAATGGATCTACTGCTTTTTACACCAGCTGAGGATCGGGTTATATGTGTGTGTGAGAGAAGTGTTATAGAATTAGCCCCTCTCCCAGATAGGAAAACTTTAGAACCAAATTCTCCATTTGAATATTTGATACAACTTGATAACAGCTTAGAAAAAAGCCTTTTAGTACCCTAAACTTGCACAACATTCTTTACCTTTTGTTGAAAACAATGTTCAAGCCACTGAGTGGATCAATGAAAATTGATTTTTCAATAGTAAGCAGCAATAAATAATTGTCTTAAGGGTGAAATAGGTTTATCAAGAAAAAAATTTGCATATTATACATTTTATCAATAATTGGTAGTTATATATACTACATTCACGTATGCCTCCTCCCTCCCCCCATATATATAAATATGAAAAGGTCATTTAAACCCTGCAACCTGCAGAAACAGAAATAAATGATGTTCTAATCTAGATTTACATCATTTTCTGATGGCTATAAAACAAGAGGTCTAACATTATTCTAAGCAAAATATTTTTATCTTTACACTTCTTTCACTGCTGAACCAGAAATGAATCTGAAATAGCTCCACAAAAACTTCTAAAGGATAAGTTGCTATACAACTTGTTATACAAAAAGGTTAATTATGTGAGGATAGAAAAATGTTGCTGCTTCAGTTATAAAGGACTCGTGTATAGAAGGGGCTGACAGAGCCAGTTCATATGATCACCTTAATTATAAAATAAATGACAAAATACATGCCCATCTCTGGCATTAAAAACAGAGGTCTGAAAATGCATGAGAACTACCTACTATCCAGAAATTTGGGATAAGTAATAGAGTAGGAAATCACACAAAATGTAATTGTTTTGTATGTATATGCTGCATATGCTTATGTAAATTCATAACAGATTTGAAAATGTAAAAACTATTCCTTCTGGCAAAGTTTATAGGGTGCCAAATACCATAGATTTCTAAAATAAATAAATAAAAAAATCATACTGTAATACAAAGCTACTTCTTTATGGTACACTCCATGGATCAAAATTTGCATCATATACTGTCATGCAACCCAATTAACTTTCATAGGGTTGTACTGATGTTAAGGAAAGCAGAATGTGGTTTTGTTTTATTTAGCTTTGGTCCTATTGTACAAATTTACAAATACAATTCATACTCTTTCCACTCCCTTTTCTTCCGTAAGATGATTGAAAGGAGAAAAGCTCATTCTATATTTGTACAATATGCCTGTGATATGGAAGTACTGTACTCTTATTGTATTTACCAGTAAGCATCCAGGATAATGTAGCTGTCAAATTCATGGCTGCTTCTTTAAGAGCACTAATGTTCAGAACAGTGGTAGGTAAACCTCTGAAGGGTTTGAAGGTTCGTGTTTTGTATGGATAATCTTTTTTTTTTTTTTAATCTGAATTCACCTGAGCTGTTACAAACCTCTTTGGGCTAGAGAATAGGCAAGAAAATCTTGCAGTAACAGGCTGTCTTGTGAGATTATCACAACTGCATGCCCTTGAGAAACACTACCATTAACAGCAATAAATACTCAGGGATCTTTGCCAAAACTTCAAAATTTCTCTTCTCCCCATCTTTGTTTTTATGCTTCCTTCCATCAGCTTACACTTCAGACTGAGGATTGTGTTCCCATTTCTTGCAGTTCTTTGAGGCATATTTCTGTGGTTTTGTTCACTGCCTGAAAAATAATCCTACATAACTAAACACAGGCTAAACCTGAGTATATTGGTGCTCAAATTCTTACCTGTCTTGGCATTGTTTTGCATTGTACTGCATATCCAGCCATGGAAGGGTCTCTACAGTACAGGGGGATCCTCTAGTGACCCAGAATTGGTATAATAATGCTTATATTCTTTGCTCCTGTTCCTGGAGCCATTGGCAACTGGAGTTATTTAGAGTAGCACTCAGACTCCTAATTATGTCAGGGGGACCAACCTGTCATAGCCCAGGAGTAGAGAAACAGAAAGATTGAATGCCCATTCCATTTGTACTGTGTGCTCCTTTTCCATAGCTGAGTATCTGGGCCCAGGTATTTAAATTTGAGTGACCAAACTTCTCACCCTATGTGGCCTTTAGTAACAAAACTACAACTGATCCTCCCTACTGACATACTCCTTGGGCCAGTCACGTTTAATGCTCCAGGACAAGTCTTTCTGCAAGCTTCTCCTCTACTTTTATAGAGGTTTCTGCCTTTAAGCTTCTCCTTGAAGTTGCAAGTCGTTGTGCCAGATTTTGAAGGAAAAAGAGCTTCAGCCCTTGTACCATTATTCTATTCTGCTTTAGTAACTGGGGTTAGTTTAAAAGTTTCCTTCATCTGCTTAACATGTAACGTGTTGTGTGGAGTCATTCAATCCCAAGATCGCGGAGGTGCTCCTCTAGATGGACAACACCTGCTTAGCCAGGTCCTGATTCTGCACTCATTCTGGGCATAATCCAAAGCCCACTGAAGTCCAGGGAAGATTCTATGGACCTCCATGGGCTTTGGATCAGATCTTCTGTGCACAGAATTCCAGTGACAATTAATATAAATGTTGTATATTGAACTAGATGAGATGACTCAATGAGTCACACTCCCTGTAGCAGATGAAATCCTCTGTTGTGAGACCTAAATGGAGATTCTGAATGGAATAGCCCATCACTGTATGGTATGGATGTGAGGGCACGTGAAAGGTTAAAAACAACACGTGAACTTGGATGGGAAGATTTCTCTGTACTCAGAAGTCCCTAATGAATGAATGTACCTGATGCAATATTCTAACTCAATGACAATTTGAATATTAATTGCTAGTCCATTAGAGACCTGTTATATGCATCTATATATAAATTCCTTTTTTTGGTGAGTACCTTATCTTTTTAATTCATGAATTCTTGTTTACCTTAGGTGAGTGTGAGGCTTAGCTGATGTTTGGAAACTCTTCGGAAGTCACAAAATGTTGTAAAAAAGCCAAATATTGCTTATATTTGTTCTACTCTGTGGTATGAGCATGAACTGAGAACTCTGGAAACTGAAAAGAGATTCTTCAAGGAGATTCTCACTTGAGAAACAAAAGATATATGGAGCTAATATATGGCTTCCTATCAAACTCTGGATTATTATTCAGTCATTCAGATCTGCAGACAATCTCAGCTTGAAAGAACACAGCTTGGCCAGTTTATGGAAAAAACAGAACTCCTCAATGCAATGACTGAACTACAACCAAATTATTCAACCCAAGATATTGGCTGTATTGTATTAATTCTCCAGAGCACAATTCATAAAATAATTTAAAAATATTTCAGTCTTATATATATTTTTGAATGTTGCAAGTGGAATCAAAGACAAGAATCATCCCCGTAATGCAGGATTCGGTTTTGGAAATTAGTGAAAGCAGATGCCAGGAAATAATTGTGTAGTTTTGTACTTCATAATTTATAATATTGTTTGTTTATTTATAAATATAGAAGTTAATTAATATTTGAAGACATTTATAGTAAAAGGAGCTAGTAGAAATAAGAGACACATGGAAATGCTGGAGAAAACTCTTTTTGCTTTGCATTACTCATTTACTTTTAATTTCAACTATGTGAGTGTGTTTATGCAACCCTGCAGTATGAGTGTGCTCCACATCCATGTCTACATTAGAAACAGACGAGTTTTTAGTACCAGTAGCGTACTGCTGAAATTCAGGATGGCTATAAGCACATGAGAATGAAAACAGACCAGTCAGTGCCAAAATGTCTCACTTTTATTTATTCACACGATTTGAACATTTTATTATTATTTATGTATTTATTCATAGTGAATACAAATAGGGTAATATCCTTTTCAATAGTTTGAGCCCTCTGATGCACTCAGTATTTTATGTTTCAAAAGCCTCCCATACCGGTCTAAGCAGCTATATGTATGTAGCTAAGCCTTGCTTGTTTATGTACAGTTAGTAAACATGGTTATTTGGGACCCAGTTATGCTTGTGTGGTTATTTACATAGCTATTATTATGTAAAGAGCAAAGGACACAATCTTACTACTGTAAATCATGTCTGTAGCTATATAAATTTATATGACCGCTCTAACTTGTGCTGGGTGGCCAAACTGGCCCTTTGTCAGCCTCAGGAGTGGTCCTTTCCAGTAGGGTACACTTGAGTTATTTCACAGTAGCATCATAATCTTGTTAACAAAAGGTAGCATAGGTTTAATAACTCTACATTTTATCTTTTGAAGTTATAACACTACCATAAATCTAAGGTTCTTACACTTGACATTTTTATTCCATTCTTTATTATGAAACGTATTGTTTGTAGTGACACTTCTCTCTCCATATGCTTTTGTTCTAAGTAGTGCTATCATTTTCGTAATGAAGGCAAAAGCATATGGTCAGTTATTTAATTATATGAAAAATCAATTAGTGTGGCCCCTTTGGAGTTCTGACCTTTTTCTCTTCAAGAATTCTCATCAACGTATGAATGTATTGACACCTCTGGCTTTAGGACCTGTGAATTCTCACACTTCTAGATAGGCTTCCATGGTGCAGGGACTTGTTAAATTAATCAGTCAGAGCAGTGTAAAATAGGAGATGTCAGAAATGAAGCTGAGACTGCTAGACCCTTAAGCACACCCTTAAATCAGACACTTTACTTTTCAGGAGTTACACGGAAGAGCTTTTGTTGGTGGAGAAGGAAACATTAACAATTGCTTTGTGTATGGTACCTGATGGCTCAGGGTAGCTGCTGTTCAGCCTTTAGTACATGGGAATTTGTCTACTTATAGAATAGTGATATTATTTACACAATGAACAAAAGCTCTTTTAGGAAAATAAATTGGGGATTTAAATTATTGCTTATGAAAGTGAAATAACACTGTGCAGACCTGGGCATAGGCGGGAAACAGGTTTTGGGCAAACTTCCCTGCTCCTGGCTGCCAATTCAGCTCCATTCTGACCTATCCCATCTCTGCTATTTTAAACCTGTGTCTTGCCGGAGCTGAGACCGCCAGTTGCCAGTGTTTCCAAATGGTATGGGGAGCTGGCTATTCGAGTTTCTTTAAGAGAGACAAGTTTCCTCGGGGGACTACAACTTGAGGCCACCTACATTCTCTGTGCTTGAGACTTCATGTAAATATGAAGACTGAATTTTCAAAGCAGAGCACAGTAAAGGTGACCATGAAAACACAGGTGCCTATTCCTGCCATAGAAACACCTCCAACTCCACTTCAGCAAAGCATTTTAAAAATGCCTACTAACCTTCTCATAACTGTTGCACTTTGAGATGTGTTGCTCATGTACATTCCATGCACATTCCAATTAGGTGTGTGCATGCGCTGCGTGCACGGCAGCTGGAAGATGTTTCCCCTAGCAGTATCCACTGGGTTGACCTGGGCGCCCCCTGGGGTTGTGCCTTCATGGCACTTGATATAGGGCCCTGCCAAAATGGCACCCCCTCAGTTCCTTCTTACCGCTAGTGATGGTTAGCTGGAATGTCCATTTCTCTTGCTTCGGCAAGCGTATCCACATTTAGCAGTGAACTTTCTAGTTTTCTGTATATAGTTATAGTTAGTAGTAGTAAGATTATTTTTTTTTCTATATGTTTCATTTGGGGGTATCTCCCCGACCACCCCTTTCGTCCTGGTACTGGGGCATGCCTTGGTCCCCTGGCTTTAAATCCTGCGAAGACTATGGCAAGTCTATGCCCAGGAGTGACCCACAAACTTCTTGTCTGAAGTGTTTGGGGGAGAGCCACCAAAAGGAGCACTGCAAAATTTGCAGGGGTCTTCGTCCTAGGACTCAGAAGGAATGAGACCAGTGCTTCAAGATCTTCATGATGGAGGCTGCGTTCCATCCGCATTCTGACCCCAGATCAGCAGAGCCGACCTTGAGCACCTCTTCATTGGTGTGGAGTGTGCCGGCAATGGTGGCATGTGAGCCGACACCGTGGAAGGACTTATCCAGAGACCCTTAGCACTGCCATGGTTCCACTCATAAGGCCTCCACGCAGACCACAGGGCAGCACCATTTGCAATCTCTGATGCCCCAGAAGACGAGGCTGGAGAGGGGCCACTCTCCCCAGCAAGACCTAAGAGCTGGCAACAGTGAGACCCACTTTGAGCCATGCCAGCTCGACCCCACTGCCAACTAGGGTTGTGTCAACTTCTTCCCCCTTTGGGGACCAGTTGAGTCCGGACCCATAACTCTGCCTGGTCTATGAGAGCCACGAGTTGCAGCTCCCATCCACACTGGAGACATTGCAGCAGCCAGGGTCTTAACAGAACTTACGGCGCCGTTCTCCCCTCCAAGGAAGGAAAGATTACAGGTGCTGTCATCCCCAGCATGACCGTCAGTGCCGTCTAGGGGTGAGCCAGCTATGACAAGGGGGCATTCGCCATTGCCCAGACATCACTCCCTGGCACCTTCCAGCACCCACACAGGGGAGCAACACAGGTAGCCCAGTCGCTGGCATTGATCACTGGCACCGATGGGCATCGCTCCTCCGTGGTCCTCCTATATGGATTCCTCGGAGTTGGAGCTGGAATTGTACCTCTCCAGAAGGAGGAGAAGGTCCTGGTCCCAGCACAATTGACAGTCCTACCTAGCACTGTGGCCAAGTCAGTGGCAGCCTATGGCCCAGTGGCCATTATGGATGCCCTGGGTCTTCCACTCCAGGTCCCACTCCAGGTCTGCGTCATTGGCCTCAGCATAGTTTGTGCCTCCACCATCCCAAGGCCAAATGGCTCCAGCTTCGGATCTGTTGTTGTTGGCATCGGGGGCACCAGCGGCAGCTACATTGCCAGCACCGACATTGCAGTCAGCTGCCGCACTAATCACAGCACTGGTGACTGTGGCCCTGGTGACTGCAGCACCACCGGTAGTGACCACGTCAGTCCTAACATCAGGGATTGCGCTGGGCCACTGTCCACCGCGAGATCCCCTTGGCACCAAGGGTAGGGAGCATGACCCATTGCCAACTAGGGCTTTGGCCTTGTTCTCACCTGATGAGGTGGTGGTGGCCTCATTGATGGCCCGTGCCCTGGAGGACAGCAGAGTGCTCCAGCAGCTGCTTAGGAGGGTGGCAAAGAACCTGGGGATCCGGATGGAGGAGGTGGTGGAGGATGCTGATCCTATGGTCAACATCCTTGTCCCCTCCGGCTCCTCCCACATTGCCCTGCCACTAATTAAAACAATTAATGAGGCCATTAAGATGTGGTGGCAGACCCTTGCCTCTTTGCCTCCAACAGCAAAGAGAAACGAGCGTAGGTACTTCGTCCCCTCCACATCAGCAAAGCATTTAAACATATTGTTACCCTTTTTGGCCCAAGTGGCTATTCAAAGTTTGTGGACCTGCAGGTGTTCCAATTGGAAGTTGAAACTGATGATGGAATCTGATATTTTCTTTGAAGCAGTTTCCTTCATTTACAAGAAACCTCCGAAGTCCTGCTTACCAGTGGCAGCTCATGTATAGGAGATGTTGGAGCTCTACTTCATCGAAGTACGCAAGCACGTGAGTGTGTCTGTGTCACTAAATTTGAATTGTGAACACACCAAATCTGTAGCCGTCTGCTATGGATTTGTTGTGTTTACAGTGCATATTTAGTAGAGGGTGTTCTTCACCACCACGCCTTGGCACATGTGCAGACTTCACAGTCAAAGTCTGATAGGAAGTGAAGCTATAGCAATTTTCAGTGAGGATTGAGGCATCGGATTCACTGCCCACTCCACAGGCTGTGGTGACTGTACAGTGCTCTAAAGTGTTGCACTCTGATTGACCCTGTTGACTTGCTCTGAAAGGTACCTAGCTGACGTTGATGAAAGCCTGTTGCAAACAGGACTGTGTTTAATGCACTCTAGGTACATTTTAAAGCACAACATTTTAGAGCACTCACAGACTGCAGGCTTTTGCATGCCTCAGTGTAACTAGCACGGACTTCAGGGCCCAGGGAGATTACCCAGGGGACGAGGCTATATTTTTTTTCTGCTACATACTGCTTGCCCTCACATTCCCCAGGTGCCACTCCTGCTTACACCAAATGTGAATGGAGCAAAACCAAAAAAAGATAGGCAGGCTTTGAGCTGTATGCAAAGAAACTCTTGTGCTAGCATGAGACCCAGAGCTCCCTCTCTAGTTTCTTCCAGGGTCACATACCCTCCTTGTCCAAGTGGTCTCTCTCAATCTGATATGTTTCAGGGTTGTTGTTTTTGTTTGTTTGTTTGTTTTTTGCGATCTAACAGGTGTTTGTGTGTGTGTGCGTATGCACACACAAATAGTTCCACCAGTCAGAGCGCTAGACCATGAATTTTTAAAACCCTTGAGTTAAGTGACTCAGCTTCCGGTCAGTATTTCCATGTGCCTATGTCCTTCAATATTACTACTGTTGTTACAGCGGCTTCTTTAGATTTATTCTGAATGGAAGGTGGCAGCCATGCCTGACCTATAACAAGGATTAGCCAAATCCATAACAACCTGCTTAAAAGTGTGTTAGACATAAGCACATTCTTAAAGTTGGACAAGTGCTTAAATGCATTGTTGAAGTAGGGACTAAGTGCCTCTCTTCCCCCATCTGTAAATGGGGAAATAATAATATCTCCTTTCCTCATACCTTTTTTCTTCTGTGTTGTTGGTTAATATTATAAGCTCTTTGTGTAGAGATCATCTTACTATATGTTTGTACAATGTACGTAACGCAATGGGCTCTGATCTCAGTTCAAGCTTCTAGTTGCTGCCCATTATAAATAATAAACATCTGTTTGTATGAACAAATGTGGGTTTTAATAGATGCATATACTATTTTGTAGACATACCCATTTCTCTCAGCTTTGAAAATTTACCCCAAAAACATATTTGGATTTTTCTTTTTCTTTCCAAAAACATTTTTCTAAAGAGGAAAAAAAAATATTTTGTTCTGACATTCTCATGCCTAATTGGCAGCGATATCCACCAAACTAGCTTGTTAGGGTGTGCAACTGTTGACAGCAAGATGTGCCAATAACTAGAGAATCAGAAAATGAAAACAACTGGGGGGAAAAGTGTGCTAATAAGAACATTGCTGTTGATGTGCCGGGGGTGCACTGGCACAAGGAGCTCTCCTTAGTCTACTTTCAATAGAAATTTGACAATGTATTTTTAAATAGATTTTAATTTCAGATTTTTCTTTATTTGTCTAACTAATCCCTCTTAATATCTATCGTTCAATACAGCCATACTCTCTGGAAGTTCTGTAGTAATCTAAGATTCTCTCTTTTACCAGCAACCCTTTGTAGCATCTCTAAGTCCAGTAGATATTATATTTTGATGGTTTCCCTATAACTTATTTAGAATTGCACTTGTTTCTCTCTTTTTTTTTTCAGTGCAGGAACTGGGACAGAACATTTGTTTTATAATGGCAGCTGTCAAAACAGTGTGCTTTATATTGCTTTCAATACCTTGTGAGACCTAACAGAAACTGAAAAATGTGGATATTTTAACTTGATTGGAATTTTAAGACCAAAAAAATGAATGTTGATTTATTTAAGTATTTGCATTCAGTTTTGAAACTAAAATGGTTAAAAGAAAAAGATTTTTATTCACAGGAGAAAAAAAATCATTAGTCATATCACAGCCTATTTACCCATGCTGTGAAAATGAGGTGGGAAGGAAGAAGTAGTGTGTCCCTGCTGAACAGAGTTTGGTCAGTGAGTTGTGTTGATGAACTGAAACAGTGACATTCAGCAAACAGGTTTAAAGCTTTTGTGGCAGATATGAAATGGAAAGTAAATATTCCTAGTGGACTGTATAAGTTTATACCATCAGAGCCTCAGATTGCCTCAGTCAATCATAAACCCTTAGAGATAGAACTGGCATAGGCCTCATGTTACACAGGCTCATTGACTTTTATTGTGTAATGTATTTCATCCTCGGCAGCAAGAATACAGGGTTGCAATACCTTGCCATTGCCTTCCATTTGTTCACTATATCAAAGAAAGAAGTTTGTGATGAAGAAAGTAGGGACATTTATTCATTAATTGTAAAAGAGGAAATACTTCTTCTATTTTAAAGAGACACCATCCACTTGAAATCTAATACATTTTTAAAAAATGATTTAAAAGTATTTCCAGGAACTACATCTATCGCTAAGTCCCCTGCCATTTTTTGTAGATTTACAAATTAAATTATCTCCTCCATTGCTACTTACAAGATCAAAATACACTAAAGGAGGAGACTAAAGCCTGATTCTGCAATTTGTTTCTCGTGGGGGAGCCTCCACATGAAGCCAAGAGAAGTCAGTGGAGGAGGGTCATGGCTCTGACTGGGAACAATAGCTGGAAGAATTGGAGCCTGAATAACAGACTTCCTACTAGAAACAATGAAACTGTCTTTATACTAAATGGTGTCAAATACCCAAAGTAAACTTCAAAAAAAAAAAAAAGTAACTATACATATAAATATCCATCATGTCTATACAGTCCAGTTATATGATTACCATTCCTATCCATTTATATATAATAAGTTGGTAGTAGATGCCAGTTGGTGTAATCATCCAGGGCAAAACTCAAAAGAAGTGAGATGTCATGCAAAAAACGCACGATGATAGTTGTGATGGAGTTTAAATAGGTTAACTCAATCCACCTTTGTCATGTCAGTCAAACCTTTGAAGCCTCTTTCTATTGACCAGGCTGTACAGACTTGGCAGGTTAAAGAGCCCAGATGAGCCCAAGTAGTCCCAGCTGAGAAGTTTTGGAGTAGGGAGTTCTCAGGTTTAAAAAAAATGCAGCAGAGGCTTTGGGCTGGACCAGAGTTGTTGTGTATTAAGCAGTCAGTTTCGTTGGGGTCTTGTATGTGTCCTTGGATTTAGACAAAGGCAAATCAGTAGTTTCTTGGGATAGGGAAGAGGTGCCTGATTTGAGTTTTCTATATGTTGTTTGTTACCATCCCTGCCTCAGAAATTGGGGCCTGTGTTCATGTTATAAACAAACTAAGAAAATACCTGGTTTTGTGTTACTGATTTCTGCCCCACATAGGAAAGTGTCCTGGAAGGTCTTGAAAATCTGCTATCACTCAGGAAAGGAGCAATAGTTTTATTTTAATGTAGATTCAATAGTTGGAGCAGAAGATAGGAAAATATTTTAGGTGGTGTGACTAAAAGTGGGGTAAGCCCTGTCTTTGCATCTCCTTTAAGAAGAATAAAAATGCAGAAAGTAGAGATACAAACTCATTAATTTTCAGAGGCTCTAATTTATAATAGTCAGATTAAAGTATTAGATATACTGGTAGGTCATCAACACTGGCGATGATATCTGAGCAATAACTGGCTAATAAAAATTCCTGTTGAGGGGAGAAGAATTCAAGATTTTCATAAATGGCAATGTCCTGAATAACTAACTGAGAACAATGCAGGAAAAAGAATATGAAAATCATGTAGGTATAATTCACATGTGCTTTCAAAAGAGTCATTTTTAGTCATCTTCCACCATCCCCCAGTTACTTTCAAATGTGATAAAAATGGAAGAGATGCTTGAGCATAATTGGAAAGTGAGCATGGTTGTGAATTACTTTAGGAGTGGTGTGAAGCTAATGCTTTTCTTTTATCACTCACTCCACACGCTGACACTTGACTTGTAAGAATTTTCAGAAACAAAATATATAAATATATATCCAGGTGGCTTTTATTAGCAAGGAAACTACAGAGAAAAGCATATGCTAATAGATGTTTACAATATGTCTGTAACCTTGAAAGGAACCCATATTTCAGGGAGCGGAAAAGTGTAGAAGTCTAATGGTGGAAACAAAATTATACTTACATTAACTCTTACCTTCCAGAGGATTTAAGATAAGCCAAAACATATAGAATAGAGAAAAAAAATGATTGTCTCTAGCAAGTGAGGATCCAGACCTGTTCCTTTTAGATTTTTTGGATGGCTAGAATACAGCTTTTCACTTGATATTATGAACTCACAGGAACTGAATAACTGTAAAATAAAAATCCTCTAGCAGGCAATGAAACTTCAGAGTTTAATTACTTATGAAATTCTTAAGATTAAATTAGGTAGGAATTCATATAAACTAGAAAATTCAACAGAAAAAAAGTACAAGGTATTCCCTTCCCCCCTCCGCCCAAGAGTTTAAAAAATTCCTCCTCTAAGTGAACTGTCTGTATGTGCTTATTTCTTCAAGTTTGTTTCTTATCATGTTTTTAATCAGACACTAGCAGCTTTAGCAAATGACTCACACAATAGCTCATCTGAGAGTGATGGACAAAGTAGCTCCTGTGACCATCAGATCAATGCAATCAGCTGGATGGACACAGAGAATTGACCTGTATGTCTCCATAGGGGTGGCAAGGACGGTAAAGAAATTGCTCTGTTGCGGAACACTTGAGAGCTTGAATGTAATACATTCATTATATGGTTGAACCATTTCTGCAGGTTGTGTCCCCTAATCAGACTAGGAACTTGGACCTATTCTGTTTACCAAAACATTTCTCAGGAGGCTTCTTTGGTTTTGTAATATCTCATTTTCCATACATAGAATTTTAAATTTAAATAAAAAAGGTGGCTATATTGTATACATCCTTTCAATAATCATTATCGGGATGGTATCTGAAAAGCTCCTCTCTATGTCATAGGTCTGACACTGTTAGTAGCTAATGGGGATAATCCCTTAACTCAAACGATAGGGGCTTCCTTTTGGAGCAGAAGGATCTTATCTTTCTGAATAATGAGTTGTGTGCCCATGATGTGACACACAGTAACAACAGAGATATCCCTAGGTGGCTACTGATGTTTTGCAATATTATAGACGTTTTTACTAAGTGGTAAATAAAAAGATATAAAAAAGCCAAGCATCCTACTATTACTCTGATAAAGAAACAGATTTTATTAAAAGTATGCTTCAGAATGGACTATAAATAAACATATTAGTTAATGAAGACAACAACAGGAACATGAAAGTCCATTATTGAACTTTCATGGGGTTTTACAGCAGACTGATCTGTCTATCAATTAAATTTTATGTTTTAATCTGATCATTGGCACTATTGTCTTCCAAATGTTACTACATTTAGAAGACTGTCAGTCAAGGCTGCTTATTACTATGCTGGAATCATGTTGTACTGTTTACAGTAGTATTCAGTCAAGGCCAAAATCTTTGCCCATTTTCCTAGCTTACATATTGGAGAGCAAGCATGTGAGAATAGCTATTGACAGAGTGGCAAGGAATCTCACAAAGTGCATAATGTATTTTAAATTACACTTTAAAGCTGCATTTAGAATATTAAAATTTTACCATTTGTTGTGTTGCCATTGTCATAAACAGATAGCTAAGGGTTAATGTTTCTTTTACCTGTAAAGGGTTAACAAAGGGAACCACACACCTGACCAGAGGACCAATCAGGAAACCGGATTTTTAAAAGCTCAGGGCAGGGAATTTTTTGGTGTGTGTCTTTTGTCCTGGGTCTCTGTTCTGTGCTCTCTCGGCTATGAGAATGATTTCTATCTCCAGGCTTTTCTAATTTCTGTTTCCACCAGTGTAAGTACAAAGAGGTTTTTATATTGTTTTTGTATTTACATGTGTGTAGTTTGCTGCAATGTTTAATTGTATTCTTTTTGAATAAGGCTGTTTATTCATTTTTTAGGCAATTGACCCTGTATATTGTCAACCTTGATACAGAGAACATTTTATGTCTTTTTACTTTCTTTTTATATAAAGCTTTCTTTTTAAACTGGTTTAAGTTTTTCTCTGGTTAGGCTAAGGAACGAAGGGAGGGGGAAATCTCTTTGTGTTATATTGACTAGGTTTGAATCTGCATAGCCTCTGGGTGAGGGGGAGAGACACTTTAATCTCTCTGGGTTGTGTTTCAAGGAATTGAAGCACGGGAATCTCTAGTAACCCAGGGTGGGAAAATCTGGGGGAGGTAAAGAGGGGGAAGGGAAGTAGGTTATTTCCCTTTGTGGTGAGACTCAGGGCATCTGAGTCTTGGGGTCCCCCAGGGAAGGTTTGGGGAGACCAGAGGGCGCCAGAGACTGGAAATCTGCAGCGCCATCAAATCCAAGCTGGTAATTAAGCTTGGAGGTTTCATGCAAGCACCCACATTTTGGACTCTAAGGTTCAGAATTGGGATTTATGCTTATGACAGTCATAATCAAAAATAATTGTGCTTTCAACAGAATGGGAAGCAGCAACAGGATTTAAGATTTTTTTTTCTCTACGTAAGGGTTAGAAGTACTAAGAATGTTTGAATTTTAACTGTATAGAGATTTTGTTACAATAACATGTTAATATTATTAAATACTCATAAGAATCAGGGGAGAATGAAAAGATTTTTCCCTGCAAGACCCAAGTACAGGATTCTGTGTTTCATCTTTGCATAGTTGAAAATAATTATGTTCTGAGTGTTGAAGAACCACTCAGTGCTGAACCACACGCGAACTCATGTCTCCTGAGTTCCGAAACCTCACCGTGTCCTGTAGCCAATGCCTAAAATAGGTCAGAACTATAGAACTCAAAGATTGACAACAAAATCTCAATAATGCCAAAAGCATCACTATAGAAATGCCATTTTGTTTAAGGTAGTCAGAATGGAACATTAGCTTTATTTGTGTGTGGCTTTAATGCATTTATGTGCTCTGTGCTTTCTGCTAATATTTTGACCATTTAAATGGAGAGCAGTCAAGGCGCATACTTGACAACGGGGCAAATTTGCACTGTACTGCATCCTGAGTCCCTTACTTCTCCTTAGCAATAGGAATTGAAGGGAAAATTTGGCTATAATTCCCTCTTTTAGTCACTAAAGGCCCTTTACACCAATTGTTGGTTTCTCCACTTCTCTTTGAAAGCCCCACTTCAGGTAGGATCAAGCAAAGACGATTCACCTCACCCATTTGACTGTGAGTGTGAACACACACACCCGCTCTCTTTCTTATCCATGCACACCTGCACCCTCCCATCCACCAGCAGAAGCAGTTTCACTGCCTTTCCAGGGAAAGGGAAAAGTGTGAGAGAAGAATCAGGGAGATTGACGTGGAGGCAAGGGGGCTCTAGAAGGAGATGGTTTTTGAGGACTGGAAAATAGGAAGTGGAAAAACAACTCTTCACATATGACTATAATGTGGGAGGTAGAAATGTCCCAGAAAGGTTCCAGAGGGGCAGTAGGTAATGTAGTTTTTCTTCTAATGACTCCAGAAGTAGTAATCAGATCCCCACATGCATCACAGAGGATAGTAGTTCTATAGATTTTGTTCTCCTAAATCAAAAAGACTGTTTGAAGGGAAGGGGATTAGATGCTGGTTAGATTGATTGATTGATCAATCTGCTCTTTTGCATAGGATCACAGGACTACACCTTTTCATTCCAAAACTGATTTTTAGGGAATATCAGTGTGTGTTTGTATTTGTGCATATTTTTTTGCAGATACATAAGCTACTGGTAGTATTCAAAAGGTTTGACTGCACCAAAAAATTGATTTCCAAAGTATTGACTTTTGGTTAATAAGAATCTGTTAAAGTGAACTTACTACCTTTTGGGTGCTCCAGCAGCTGAAGCACAGCATGTTAGAGTGCTTTACAAGTCCCACCCCTCGACCCTTTTTGCTGCACGGTATAGATAAGACTTAGAGTGTGTTGTGTTTATTGTGGGTGTCCACTTACTCATATTGATAGATACACAAATCCAGAAATATTGGCAGCTTAGGTCTAATATTCATCTCCATGAGCAAATTAGTACCTGACAGTGTTGTAGCCCAGAGTTATAAGTGGCAGTTTACAAGTGAGGAAAACAAGGATAGTATGTCAAGGTGCTAAGTGAGACATTCGCTATAAAATCGTCACTGAGGTACAAGTAGTCATGGCAGGATTCAATTTAAATTATTTGTTGTTAGTAAACATCTTTCACCTAATGCACTGAAATCAATGTAAGAGTCAACAGGCAGCCTCTCCCGCACCTTGCATCTGCAGGTATCTGGTGTCACTGGCTATGCAGCTATCCCTCTGCAGCTGTACTGTCATAGCCCCTCTCACTCACTGGCCTAGAGAGGTCTTCCCCAGGCAGGAGCTGTTCAGCTGCAGTGTGGCCTGCTCTGTGGCCAGGGACTCATCATGCTCCTCACAGCCCTGAGCAGGGGTTTCTGCTCTGCCCCATCAGGAACACAAACTTCCCCACGCCCTGCATCTCCAGGGATCAAGTGTCATTGGCCCCATGGCTGTGCTGGGAGCCCCCTTCAGTCCTGTTGTGAAACTATGAGAATTTATTAAAATTAATTAAAAGTGGAAAAAGGTTAAAAATTAATATTGATGTTAGCAGTCAAATTTACAAAAACAATTGATTTAGCCATGCCCAGGTATAAGTTAAAGCCACCGAAGCAGGCATGTTTAAGTATTAGCTCTCTATCTAGCTTTAACATACACACTGTCTCACTCTGAAATGTCCATCCTGTGTAATTCACAATATTTCATCTTAATCATAAATTCTAACATTTGGTATAGAAAACCATCAATATACTAGACTGTTAACACTATGTTTTTGTAATGCCCAACTGTATTTATGTGTGCTAACCAAGAGTTTTTATTGCTTCTGATTATGATTTTTACATTAAAAGTAATGCTAAGACCATCCAAAAATGCTGGCTTCAAATACTTCCAATTTTAGAGTGATGACTACAGCTGACCAAATATTCTCTGGTGGAACATTTCTCCACTGGAGACTGCTTATTGGCTGAAATTGACTCGTTTCATGAAGATGTTCTATTCCAATGAAGTTGTGATGGAACTCAGGCAAGGTTCTAACACAACCTTCCTGTTTTCCTGCCAGATCACCTGCTAGGCTCCTCAGTGGTTCCTGGCTCTTTGACAACCCACTTCATAGGCTGGTGGAGGAATCTGAGAAACTGGGAGTCCCATCTCCTATGCTCTTGGACTCCATCTCCTTCCTAGCTCATTACTGCAGAATGAGGCTCCTGGCATCCTGTTAGTCCACAGGAGGACATATTTAACAATAATTCTGGAGCTGCAAAAGTGTCTGCTTTCTTCTCATCCTTCAAATCTCTCCTTAAAACCCATGGCTGTTCCACAAGGTCAATAAGTAACTTTAAAAAGAAATCGCAAACCCCTCAAAATGCATATTTGTAACTTATCCAGGGATTTGTTGTGGCACTCTGCGTCCCCTGTCCTCCTAGCATCCTAGTTTGTTTCCATATCACAACATATCTAGTGTCTTGGGTTCCTGCAATCATTTGGCAGGCCCCTGTGCCCATGTGGATTCCCACTGCAGTTGATAGTGCTCCCTGAAGATACGGGGTTCTATCTATATGTACTCAGTTGTGAGATTGGAGCCTTGGCCTGTACATTTTTCGAAGCACGATGCATGTTTATTGTATTGTAAAAAATAATAAAGGATTTTAAATTCATGACTGGGTTAGTTCAGAAAAACTAAAACACAGACTAAAGATAAATTAAACTTACATGTATCCCAATTGTGTGTGCTATTCTCTGTAATTATTTTGTCTCCACCACTAATAAGTGCTCAGATACCTGAATATGGGGATGAGTGATATACAGATGCCAGGAGTAAGTGAGAATAGTTTTATGTATTACACATTTTGTATGTTCTGTCACTGACACTTGCTTTATTCTCTGAAACAGCTGTAGTCCCCTGTTGTGAAGAAGTGCAAGTTATCTATAATTGCTATTAGAGGACATTAGCTACTCAACTTACATAAAATAATCTCCAGCCCTGTAACTGTCTGTCTGTATGCCATACACAGGGTAGATTCAGCAATGCTTTGGCTAAACATTAACAACAGTGGGATACTGCAAATTCTCATGAACTCACAACTAACACATAGGAGTTCACAATGCACTGCAACCATGGGAGTTTGCTTTCATGTGAACTTGAGACTTTGTAACATATGCTATTTGTGAGTTTACAATTTGCTATTTCTATAAAAACCAGGTTGGTAGGGAAGATCACAAAATGCTGTGTGAACTCGTAGTAGGAAGCTTCACAGAACCACATGCTATGCAGTTATATAGTGCAGTGTGAGGCTGAAGATTAACAGCAGCAAGACTTCAGAAAAGATGTCCACAGAATAGTGAACATTCCAGGAACTACTGCAAGAGAACTAAAAGGCACTTCCAGCAGCTAAGAAGTGTTCTAGTCCCCTGCATAAAAATGTGGTTTGAGGACTAGCCCTAGTTATAGCAGTATGAGTGTGCACTGGTAAAAGTGATCCAAATAACATTTTATATGGTTTTGCATGGGCATAGAACTGGAGGTGAAACTGGTGGCGGAGAACAGAGCAATAATTGTAAGATACTATGTCATGAAAGCTCCAGGAAAAGAGGTCAGGGGGAGCTAAACATGTTATGTCAAACTCTGAACAAGGAAATAGAGAGATCTCAGGGTTCAGAGTAGAGCAGGGTGAAATTTTTGGATGAATAGTTTATTCACTCTGGCCCAATGACTAGTCATTGTCATTCATAAAGACAATGATTATCAGCTGGGCCACAGAGAGAATGTGAGTAAGAATGACTCTGTAACCCAGTGGTTAGGACACTAACCTATACTATGGGAGACACAAGTTTGAGTCCCCATTTCCATGACTGTTTAATCAAACAGCTTCAATAGACCTAGAACCCAGTGGCAGGCTGCTCTCCTGTAAAATAGGAGACCCAAGTTCTAATCATTTTCCACATCAGGGAGTTGAATCTTGGTCTCTCACATCATTGGTGAGTGTCCTAATCACTGGGCTAAAAGGTATAAGAAGGGCAGCAGTGCTTCTTCTGACTATTTTGTGACTCAAACCATTCAAAAATGCCTGAAGCAAAACATTTTAGGTTGAATGACGTGTTTCGTTTGACCCAAATGGAATGGATTTTTTCAGTTCATCAAAATTGTAGATTTCAGTTTAGGTTGAACAAAATGGTTTTGTCTGTTTGTTACTTTTAATTTGTCTCTACCACTAATAAGTGCTCAGATACCTGAAAATGGGATGAGTGATAGTTTTAGCTGCCAGCAAACTGAAAAATAAGTTAGTCACCCAGCTCTAATTCTGATGGCAATGAGCCGCCATTATCAGCAGAGCTGGGCAGAAGAACTTCAAGACAACCATCTTCTATTAGGAAATCCAGTTCTGTTGAAATCTAAATGTTCTGTAAAATCATGCTATTTTGCCATTATTTCTTTCTGAGAAAAAATGTGGAAAAAGATTCCAACAGTGTCAAAAAGATCCTGTTTCTACAATTTTCAAACAAAACAATATTTTTTTTAAATTTTGTATTTTATTATGTATTATAAAATTCTAAAATGTCAATATTAAACAAAATATTAAAAAGTTGAAATAAAAACAAAATAGTCTGATGGCTCTGAAATGATTGGGTTTTTTTCAGAATTTTCTGTTGCAGAACATTTCAAAATTTTGGGGTTTCCTGCCAACCTGGAAAAAAATATTAAATCATAAAATCCTTGGCAAAATGAAATTTCTGTCCTCTGTGCAGCTGTACTTATCAGTTATTTGATTCTATCAAATTATGCATTGAATGCTTGTTTTGATTGAAATTGGAATATGCTAACACAGAAAAGGAAAAAAAAAATGTTAACATGGCCCCTACACAAAGATGATTTGCAAAATCATGGAGCACTGTAGTTTGGTCTTCCTAGCAAACGTGTGTTAACAGGTATACTTTGTCCTATCTCAATGCAGGGGACTGGACTAGAAAAGCTCTCTAAGTCCCTTCTGGCAATACATTTCTCTGATTCAAGGCCATGTCTACACCAGGGAATTTAGTGCACAGTAAACAAGAGTGTGACTTTAAAGTGTACTAGCCATCATGTAGCTCTTTACAGTCCAGTAAGAGTGTCCACCCAGGCAGTTGGTGTGAAGTAGTTAGTGCTGGCTTTTTCCCCCGTGTAGACAGACCCAGTTCTTTCTGATCACAGAAGGGAAAGAACACTGGTAGTGGTGTATATCTTATACTTGCATTCATTATATTGTAACATCTAAAATATATACCTAAGCCGAGGTTTCATAAACGTCCTAACTTTGCGACAAAAATCAGTCATCAGCTTTGTAATGCAATACAGGGTTTTAGCCCCTATTGTGCTTTCAACCCCACCTGTCACAAGTTCAGAAAATAGTTTTCTATTTCATGACCTTGGTCATGGGCATGTATGTCTGACTCCAATATATCAAATGCCTAGACATAAGGAGTATATAGCATGTAGTAAACACACACGCTCTATACTGTAATAATAATGCACACACAGGCACATGCAAATTCACTTAATCTATTTCATCTGAAGAAGAGTGACCTTTTGCAGTACAGAATGAATTACAAAATCTTTTCTAGCTGCTACAAGTGTATAGATCATATTCTTGTAGCCCCCATAAAAGTCATAGTAGCTGTCAACTTGAGAAATCTTGGCTCAGTACTCATGTTTCTCTTTTGCTGTCATGAGAGAAAAGCAATCCTTCTTGTTAGAAGGACAGGATGTACTACTGGAAAATATCTTGACAAATGACCTTTTCCTAGTTTTAACAGCTCTAGAATCCAGATTCTTGGAAATAAATATGTGTTTACATTTGCCATTACATTAAATAATAGAGCTGTCTATGTTTTGCTTAATCTTTTCTGGCTCTTTCATTATATAAACTGCATATTGACCAAACTTCTTGTATAACTTTCTTAAAAACACAATAGCTTATATTGGTGTTTTAATCTGTAGCCTGAGTTTGTATTTATCTTTTCGCCTTACCTTAGAAGACACACATATTTTAACTCTACATTAACCAGGCACCAAATATCTTAATGACTTTAACCTCTTCAGTAACACTTCTTATCCCTTGTTGCATTAGAGAAAAAAGGAAGCTAAGCAAGTCCGCACATTTTAACCAAAGAAGGACAAAATAAATCTTTCCACAAGCATTATAATATTCCAGGGTATGACTGTTCTGTCTTGTTAGCGGTGACAACAAGAACCCATCCTTCATAACAATGAACCCGTCAGCTGAGTTCTTTTTCTCAGCTGTCATGATATCATTATGCATATGGCAGAGAGAAAAATGCTATAATTTGATGAAGCATGGATTTGTTCAGATGTAAAGCTCATATCTCAACAGATGTGATCTTTAAGTTTAAAACGGGAATGAAAATATGAATCAGCTTTTATTAAAGTTTGCACAGCTGCCTGTACATGTTATATAAGAAGGGATTATATTTCTGTGGTTTTCCTGCAGGATATGATGTTTCCATTTTCTAGCAATGCTCACTGTGTTTTTCATTGAATGGAAAGTTATTTTTAAGAAATAACCAGGTCCTTGTTTTTTTGACAAATACCATAAGTAGACTTAGGCACCAAACACTTTAAAAAGTAAAGCAACAAGTTCCATTTAACGCTTTTCTCTTTTTGTATAGAGTGCCTCGCTATCGGAACCTGCAGAATGCTCTAAATGCCAAAATGTATGTCAAGTGAGCTGGTTTTGGCCCTAAGGGGAACAGTATTGCATCACTGTGTGAACAGTATTGCATTTAAATGTATAGCTTGCAGATGACACTATAATAAATGACTGGATCTTAAGTGTCTTTCACTAAATGCAACTAAGATAACTCAAGCTCCTTTCTGGAAATAATACGAGCCGTTACCACAAATACATTTCAGTGAAAGAGACTATTATGGTTACAAACGTATCTTATTCTTGTAGTTAATTACTTCCCAGCACTCTTTGGCCCAGAATATTCACGACTGCTTAGCTTATTAGAATAACTTCCTGTACACACAGCTGCCTTGAGAAGCTGAAAATATTCTGTCCAGAATGCAAGTTGCACAGCTGGCTGTCGCTAGGAAAAAATGATGTGAAATCCAATAGTTTTCAAGTCTGCTTTAGGGTGAATTTTTGAAGTGGAGATGGCAAGATTGTGTGCTGAGTGAACTGTCACCAAGTACTTTGAAAAGATCATTTTGAGACTATCTATACAGAGGGAAGGTGGATTGTTGAGGGGACGAGATACACTAAACATGGCTATTTTGAGAGCCACGTGAAAATGTATATGGAAGGGAGTCTCATGATATGATTATGGGAATCATACCTAGTGGAAGAGAGAAGCGATGTAAGATCTGAAAGAGACAACTTCCATAGAACGGATGAAGGGAATGGATGGGGAAAGGTTTGTGACTTGTTTGTCACAATTCTGAGTCATAGATCCTTGTAAGAATCAGACTGATTAAAAAAAATGGGTATTTGTCACCAAACTTCACTAATTCACCTCATTTATTTACTCTGTTTTGTGATTCATTAGCTCTCTTAACCCTTTTTTAATCAGGAGAAAGGTCAGCAATGGATCCAAGAGATGACTGGGAAGTAAGTGTATGAGTGATTACTTATATTCTAGGACTAATTTCTGATCTCACTTATATTAGTTTTACACTAATTAAACTTAATTGATTTAAGTGGAAATACTCTGATTTAAACAGTCATTAATGATAGTTGTCATCTGTGCAACCATTTTTGTTGATGCTCTGAAGAAATGGATACAATGGCAATTCCCAGTATATGTTAACCTAGGCCACGTGCTTACAATCTAACTGTGCTTCCTGCTATCCTGTACAACCCTATGGGTAGCCGGGAGTAAATCTGTACTTATACTTTTCTCTGTAAATTAGGCAGTATATGATTCCTTTCATTTCCACTACCCATGCACATACTAATGTTTCCCAGTGGAGTAGTAGGACCATGATTCTAAAACGTAGCACTGTCACTGAATTTTATTATTTTCATGACAAAAAATAATGCCATTAACAGTATACATGTATGTAATTACATTCCTAAACAATAAGGCCCCTGAAATAAATTCCTTGTTCAATGTGTTTGTGTGAAAATCGTTTTATGCAAATTTACATTTATATGAAGTGGAAATGCTGAATATTTTTAGCTGAAATGAAAGGTTTTAAAATACAATAATCATTTGTCACTAAGCTTAACAAGGACAAATATCATGCAATGAAATAAAAGGTCATCTGATGGAGAAAATTTAAATATACAGTACATCCTGAAGCAAAAGACTGACTTGAAGTTTTGTTTTTTTGTTTCTGAGGGGGAGGGGTAAGGGGAGCATTATTCCAACTTTGTTAAAGGTAAATGTGTTATGTGGTTTTTATAGTCGACCATTTTTCTTCCCAAACACCCATGTCATAATCTTCTTCCTTGTTTCCTGGCTGCTAACCGTGGCTTAAGAGAGATTCTAGTTCCATGTCACCACATAAACTGGAGTCTAGGTGTCCTGATCCAGAAGAAGAATAGAAGTGATCCATTCTCGATCCACAGATAAGTGTTGCAGGTCTACACTAAAAATTTTTGCCAATATTGGAGTGTCATTTAGGGGTGTGATTTGTTTTTTGCAATGTTTTTATAGCAGCAACAGCCCTAATGTACACACAGTTATATCAGCATAAGTGTTTTAGCCTGGTTCTCAACCAGGGTACATGTACCATTGGGGGTACACAGAGGTCTTCTAAGGGATACATCAACTCATCTAGATATTTGCCTAGTTTTACAACATGCTACATAAAAAGCACTAGCAAAGTCAGTACAAACTAAAAATTTATACAGACAAAATAAGAAAGTAAGCAAATTTTCAGTAATAATATGTTGTGACACTTTTTGTATTTTTATGTCTGATTTTGTAATCCAAATAATTTTTAAGTGAGGTGAAACCTGGGGTATGCAAGACAAGGCAGACTCCTGAAAGGGGTAAAGTAGTCTGGAAAACTTGAGAACCACTGTCTTATTTCCCTCACTGAACCAATACAAGATATGCCAATAAGAGCCCTTTTTGCCAGTATAAGCTACATCTGTACTAGTGAGTTTGCCAGTTTGTAGCTATACCTGCGATCCTTTTCTAGTGTAGGCCTGGACAAGGTCAGGGAGAGGTGATTCATGAGATCTTCATCCATTCCTGGTAGTTCTCTATAAATTCTGACACACACATACATCTCAAACCACTTTACTCAGCTGTTCACAAGAATATTGGAGTCACAGAGGTCACTGCTACTATTTGACGTTGTTGTTGTTAATTAGCATGATGTCATAAACTTTACAGTTCCAAGATTTGCTTTGTATTGCATCCCATTCACAGCCTATGTGTTCTCTTTATAGACCTTTTCCTGCAAAAAACATACAGATGTAAGTGACTTTCCTCACTCAGATTACTCAGGTGTATAAAGTTCCTCGTGTGCAAATTAAATGTTTTCAGAGTTGAGACCTTAGATGCTAAACTGTTCCAAGGAGGAATTCTGTTTTCCTATGTGTTTGTACAGCACCCAGCACAATGGGGTCCTGATCTTCACTGGGGCTTGTTTGGTATTCCCAAATCAGAAAAAAACAATAAATTAGAACAAAGTAGTATTCTTTTAGTTCATTTCCCATAATAATGATTTCTGATGCCTAAATGTGCCAAGAATGTTCTTAGCCAAAGCACAGAAAAATTCCCCTCTTTTGTTCTAAGAGTTTTCCTTACAATGTGACCTGTCACACCCAGGTCTAAAAGAGGTTCTAGGAAAGGCAGACATGATTAAATCTAGCTGAAAACTGAAAAGACTTTTAAACGTGTGCTATTAAGAGTGCACTTAATCAGAGAAAGTGAGAAACAATTTGTTGGAAGACACATAAATAGTAGTTGGAAACTAATTTCAATGGTATAAAAGGCAATCGGCTCTTGCATATAAAGTAAATGGAAAGATTGTCTGCACACATTGTCACTCATGCAATATACTACATTCATTTAGAACAGCTACTTCCTTCTCTTTGACCATAGCAGCCATTTACGTCAACAATGCAGAACTTGGCCAGGAACTGTTCAGAACAGGGAGTGAAAGCCACAACGTCATTTTCCATTTTTTCCTTTGGTCAATATTTAATATTTTTAAACTGTAACCCTGCCTGGCTTCTTTGGTTCCTGACCTTCTCTATTGCCAGAGCTCTCACCTAAAAACTCTGCAAAGTTTCAATTTCTAAATGTCACAAAATATCAAGTGAGTACAGAAGACGAGAAGCAAGTCAATAAATGTTTGTATTCCTTGCTTGATGCTCTTTTATATTTCATTTTATATGGGGGAAAAATTAGTCCCAAGTTTAATCTCTTCTCCAAGTAATATAGGTATGGAACACGGAGCCTGGGGTATCAGACAGTTGAAAGTATTGATTACAGTGCACAGCAATTTACTAAATAAATAAAATTGAAATGCCTTCAAACAATTTAGGAGAAAGCGTACTGTTTCCTATGGTGGAAAAAGGTATAATTAAAAAGCTATCAACAGCCTGGGATTGTCAAAAGTACTTTGTCACCTGAAGCACATTCCTTGTAATTATCTTTTAGGCTTTAAGCTAGATCACCATTAACCTCAGAAGAAGAAGGGTTACTATGCTTTCTGGTGTGAGAAATTGTATCATCATGTAAATTAAACCCCGTTAGACAGTCAAATTGGATTTGGGGAATGATTGAGTATTAAAGCTAGTCATGTATATTATCAAATGATACAAAGCATGAGATGTTAAGGGAGAAAAATCAGAAAAATATTATATTCCCTTCCATTTCCTTAAAAATTTAAAACTATTGTTGGGTAAAATACAGGAATAGAAACACAGGTGTTGAACAGAATAAAAGAAATAACACACGTGAAATTTGGTTACATGCACTTTTTCAGGTAATACAAAATGAGACAACCCTGTGTCAAGTAAAATAATGTAATAGGACCATAACACTACAACTCCAGTGCCCAAGAGCTTCTGGCAAGTAATTATCAGAATGGATAAGCAGAATGCAGCTATCCAAATTTTCCACTGATAAATATACCAATATTGGTATGTTTAATGTGTAAAAGCCTTTCCATCCATGCAACTTCTATTTTAACTAGTAATTACCTTTAGCATGAAACCTATCTCCAAGTTTTGACTGCATGATGAAAAATTAATAACTTTAAGACTTCAAAATAATTATCCAGGAGGGAAGAAGAATGCTGAAAAAAATATTTTTCCTCCTATCAGTATAATATTGAAAACCGTGTGTGTTTCAAAGACAAGGAGAATGAACTCCTTGCAAGCACTGCTTGCTTTTCAGATTTTAAATCAGATATGTTTACAAAGATTCAATCTTGTGGTGACCAATTTGAAATGAGTTGGTGATCTGTCTGATTCCCGGAACACAAGGACTTATATTAAAAAATATATTATCACCACAGCTTAGGGCAACCAGATAACAAGTGTGAAAAATTGGGATGGGGGTCCGTTGTAATAGGAGCCTATAAAAGAAAAAGGCCCCAAAATTAGGACTGTTCCTATAAAATCAGGACATCTGATCACCCTACCACAACTGGAGGTCACCTAACTGATAGTCACAGCGGAAAAGCCAAATATTTGAATAGGCATGATGTCTGGATTCCTGTAGGTGGCCCAGCTGGGACAGGTTCAGACACGTTGACCAAATTAGGGCCAGTGAAAGTTACCTTATCCTAACGCATTCTGCACCATTGCTGAGATTGAAGGGAGGACTTCTGTCTCCATCTTTCTCAATCCTGCACCTTTTTAGAAGCTTTGAGGCCCAGATCTCAAAGGTCTGAAATAAATGGAAGTTAGGAGTCAAAAAAAAAACCTTTAAGGATCTGGGCCTAAATTCATAACAAACATTTTAAAACACAGAACTATTGTATTTTGGTTGTATCTCAGAATTTCCACTAGTGCTTTAAATTCAATTCCCCATACAGTAGCTGTTAAGTAGTTGTAAGGGTACCATCATACACAAATAGAAAATTATCATTTCAGCAAACGTGAGTTACCTATGTTAAACAAGACACCTGCTTGACAAAACACCAAGGCTTTTTACCATTTTACAAGAAAATCTTTGTCCTTCATGAATGCATTGTGCACAATAGAGATCTCTGTCATTCTTCACGTAATGTCAGTAAGAGTTTGCGTAATATCTTTTTCTCAGCAATTAGAATGAAACCAGGAGCTTTGCAAATGAGAAGTTGCATCTAGTTAATCTTTAGAAAGTATCCTTTTTTGTAGTTAAATATAAAAAAAAAAAAATTGCCCACACTCCAGGAAGCTTTCTGAAAGTTAAAAAAAAATTGCTTTCAAAGAGAGCTTTTAGTTTTTCTGCCAAATTACTGCATGTTGATCGTGGCCTGCAGTGACAGACTTTATGCTTTCAACTTGTGGAAAGGGGGTAATTGAAGTGGTGTGCGCAATAAATGAGAAGATGCATCAGTTCCATATAAACCTTTTAAAAGCCTCAAAATGCAAAGTA
>NC_133778.1:58804540-58927281 GCF_003597395.2 Chelonoidis abingdonii
ATGAGATCTTCATCCATTCCTGGTAGTTCTCTATAAATTCTGACACACACATACATCTCAAACCACTTTACTCAGCTGTTCACAAGAATATTGGAGTCACAGAGGTCACTGCTACTATTTGACGTTGTTGTTGTTAATTAGCATGATGTCATAAACTTTACAGTTCCAAGATTTGCTTTGTATTGCATCCCATTCACAGCCTATGTGTTCTCTTTATAGACCTTTTCCTGCAAAAAACATACAGATGTAAGTGACTTTCCTCACTCAGATTACTCAGGTGTATAAAGTTCCTCGTGTGCAAATTAAATGTTTTCAGAGTTGAGACCTTAGATGCTAAACTGTTCCAAGGAGGAATTCTGTTTTCCTATGTGTTTGTACAGCACCCAGCACAATGGGGTCCTGATCTTCACTGGGGCTTGTTTGGTATTCCCAAATCAGAAAAAAACAATAAATTAGAACAAAGTAGTATTCTTTTAGTTCATTTCCCATAATAATGATTTCTGATGCCTAAATGTGCCAAGAATGTTCTTAGCCAAAGCACAGAAAAATTCCCCTCTTTTGTTCTAAGAGTTTTCCTTACAATGTGACCTGTCACACCCAGGTCTAAAAGAGGTTCTAGGAAAGGCAGACATGATTAAATCTAGCTGAAAACTGAAAAGACTTTTAAACGTGTGCTATTAAGAGTGCACTTAATCAGAGAAAGTGAGAAACAATTTGTTGGAAGACACATAAATAGTAGTTGGAAACTAATTTCAATGGTATAAAAGGCAATCGGCTCTTGCATATAAAGTAAATGGAAAGATTGTCTGCACACATTGTCACTCATGCAATATACTACATTCATTTAGAACAGCTACTTCCTTCTCTTTGACCATAGCAGCCATTTACGTCAACAATGCAGAACTTGGCCAGGAACTGTTCAGAACAGGGAGTGAAAGCCACAACGTCATTTTCCATTTTTTCCTTTGGTCAATATTTAATATTTTTAAACTGTAACCCTGCCTGGCTTCTTTGGTTCCTGACCTTCTCTATTGCCAGAGCTCTCACCTAAAAACTCTGCAAAGTTTCAATTTCTAAATGTCACAAAATATCAAGTGAGTACAGAAGACGAGAAGCAAGTCAATAAATGTTTGTATTCCTTGCTTGATGCTCTTTTATATTTCATTTTATATGGGGGAAAAATTAGTCCCAAGTTTAATCTCTTCTCCAAGTAATATAGGTATGGAACACGGAGCCTGGGGTATCAGACAGTTGAAAGTATTGATTACAGTGCACAGCAATTTACTAAATAAATAAAATTGAAATGCCTTCAAACAATTTAGGAGAAAGCGTACTGTTTCCTATGGTGGAAAAAGGTATAATTAAAAAGCTATCAACAGCCTGGGATTGTCAAAAGTACTTTGTCACCTGAAGCACATTCCTTGTAATTATCTTTTAGGCTTTAAGCTAGATCACCATTAACCTCAGAAGAAGAAGGGTTACTATGCTTTCTGGTGTGAGAAATTGTATCATCATGTAAATTAAACCCCGTTAGACAGTCAAATTGGATTTGGGGAATGATTGAGTATTAAAGCTAGTCATGTATATTATCAAATGATACAAAGCATGAGATGTTAAGGGAGAAAAATCAGAAAAATATTATATTCCCTTCCATTTCCTTAAAAATTTAAAACTATTGTTGGGTAAAATACAGGAATAGAAACACAGGTGTTGAACAGAATAAAAGAAATAACACACGTGAAATTTGGTTACATGCACTTTTTCAGGTAATACAAAATGAGACAACCCTGTGTCAAGTAAAATAATGTAATAGGACCATAACACTACAACTCCAGTGCCCAAGAGCTTCTGGCAAGTAATTATCAGAATGGATAAGCAGAATGCAGCTATCCAAATTTTCCACTGATAAATATACCAATATTGGTATGTTTAATGTGTAAAAGCCTTTCCATCCATGCAACTTCTATTTTAACTAGTAATTACCTTTAGCATGAAACCTATCTCCAAGTTTTGACTGCATGATGAAAAATTAATAACTTTAAGACTTCAAAATAATTATCCAGGAGGGAAGAAGAATGCTGAAAAAAATATTTTTCCTCCTATCAGTATAATATTGAAAACCGTGTGTGTTTCAAAGACAAGGAGAATGAACTCCTTGCAAGCACTGCTTGCTTTTCAGATTTTAAATCAGATATGTTTACAAAGATTCAATCTTGTGGTGACCAATTTGAAATGAGTTGGTGATCTGTCTGATTCCCGGAACACAAGGACTTATATTAAAAAATATATTATCACCACAGCTTAGGGCAACCAGATAACAAGTGTGAAAAATTGGGATGGGGGTCCGTTGTAATAGGAGCCTATAAAAGAAAAAGGCCCCAAAATTAGGACTGTTCCTATAAAATCAGGACATCTGATCACCCTACCACAACTGGAGGTCACCTAACTGATAGTCACAGCGGAAAAGCCAAATATTTGAATAGGCATGATGTCTGGATTCCTGTAGGTGGCCCAGCTGGGACAGGTTCAGACACGTTGACCAAATTAGGGCCAGTGAAAGTTACCTTATCCTAACGCATTCTGCACCATTGCTGAGATTGAAGGGAGGACTTCTGTCTCCATCTTTCTCAATCCTGCACCTTTTTAGAAGCTTTGAGGCCCAGATCTCAAAGGTCTGAAATAAATGGAAGTTAGGAGTCAAAAAAAAAACCTTTAAGGATCTGGGCCTAAATTCATAACAAACATTTTAAAACACAGAACTATTGTATTTTGGTTGTATCTCAGAATTTCCACTAGTGCTTTAAATTCAATTCCCCATACAGTAGCTGTTAAGTAGTTGTAAGGGTACCATCATACACAAATAGAAAATTATCATTTCAGCAAACGTGAGTTACCTATGTTAAACAAGACACCTGCTTGACAAAACACCAAGGCTTTTTACCATTTTACAAGAAAATCTTTGTCCTTCATGAATGCATTGTGCACAATAGAGATCTCTGTCATTCTTCACGTAATGTCAGTAAGAGTTTGCGTAATATCTTTTTCTCAGCAATTAGAATGAAACCAGGAGCTTTGCAAATGAGAAGTTGCATCTAGTTAATCTTTAGAAAGTATCCTTTTTTGTAGTTAAATATAAAAAAAAAAAAATTGCCCACACTCCAGGAAGCTTTCTGAAAGTTAAAAAAAAATTGCTTTCAAAGAGAGCTTTTAGTTTTTCTGCCAAATTACTGCATGTTGATCGTGGCCTGCAGTGACAGACTTTATGCTTTCAACTTGTGGAAAGGGGGTAATTGAAGTGGTGTGCGCAATAAATGAGAAGATGCATCAGTTCCATATAAACCTTTTAAAAGCCTCAAAATGCAAAGTAAGGCACACTGATGTGAATTGCATAAGGATACAATTAATTTGTACATGAAAGAAGAATTTTTTAGTATGCTATTAGCCTCTGTAACAGCTGAATATACAAAAAAGCCAATCATTTATAACCTTGCCAGAAGTATGACAAACTGCTTGCTACAATTTTTTGTAAAGCTAAACTGATGCATAATGTTTTTATAAAAAGATTTTGTTAACCCTCTTTTGCCACCATTGTACTTAGTTAGAAAAATGAATATCGACAATAACATGTGTACTGGGTTCATAATAATGTTGCAAGAAACAAAGGTGACCTATTAGAGAGAGAGAGAGAAAGAGAGAAGTAATTGCTATTCAATTTGTACTGAAGACACTTGAATGTTCAGTAATAAAACATTTTTCCTTTGTTTCCTGAATGTGTCTATTCCTTTTTACCTGGTTGTTAATGAAAATATCTGAAAAATAAATAAAAAAGCTATTTCCCTCTCACCTCCCCCTATTTTTCTAACAAATTCAATTGTGCCATTCAACACAACCACTGATCTTTGCATTGAAACATTCAGTTTATTCTCTCTTTAGTTAACCTATTCTACTCTGTATTATTCAGCTCATACAATACATATCCATTTTGTTTTTTGGGTAGGAAAATATGTAGAAAACCTCAAAGAAATTTCCTTTTTTGTTGCTAAGTTGTAACATTTTTAGATACAGCTGGTCAAGGAAACTGCTCTTGAAAAACCCTGCTAACAATGGAAGTCAAATTACGCTTCAGATATTAAAATCACAAAATTATGACGTTGGTAAATTATTTCCTGCAAAGTATAAAAAAGAATGAATCATGGCATTTCACTAACCTAATCTAATCAATGATTCTGTAATTCATATGCAATCATAGCTCACTTTTATTCATCATTACGAGTGCAAAAATTAGTCTGTCTTCTATGAAAGTATATGTGACAGCATTAAATAATATAGAGTAAGAGCACTTCTTATGAAACAACAGGAATCTAGCACTCTGTCAGTTCACATGGGTAGCTGTCAGTAATGTTAATAGGAGTTAAAAGCTCATATTAGCAGAAGAAGCCCCATGAGGTTTAAAGGGTCCTGGAAACTACATGTCATACCTACTAGAAATCGCAATCTGGTGAGGATTTTTTTCTGGAATTTAATATTGATATAATTTACTCAAACATACCCATGTTCATGCTCAGTGCTATTTAATATTGATATGATATTTTCAAATATATATATATGAATGTTTATGTTACAAGAGGCAAAGCTATGAATGAGCTATGCAGGTCAGTGCTTACCTAGCATTGGTTTAATTTTCTTGGTGATAAGCACTGGAAGCTCCAGCTGAAGTTGGGGGAAAGTTAGGGGAGTACAGATGCTTTGTATCTCTGAAAAGCTGACCAGTATGTCCCTTAATATAAATCTCCATGATAAGTTTTTGCTATAGAGGCAGCTTTCAAGGTGCAAAGAGGATATACCAGTAAACAGACTGTATTCTTGATATTTTTTGAACACCATATAATGCTTTTGACACATAAGGAAGCAAACATTGCACAACCACAGTGACCTGTTTTCCATAAGAAATGAGGAGAGGAAAATCAGTGGTTTTCACATGTAATAGGAAAATGAATTTTGGTTTAAATATTGATTAGCCAGCTAGGTCTCCTTGATAGTCATATGTCTGGACACCAACATGCAAAAACTTGGAGTAAAAGCGTTAACACTGTAATCATAAAACAAAAATCCATGCACCCATCAAATGAAATTAGTCCCTAGTGTCATTACATTGAGTAATGACAAGGATGATTTTGACTCATTGGCTGATATCCCAGCCCTTCTGAATTACATGAGGATTAGCTATTGACTTCAAACAGGTCAAGATTTCACCTATTATCTTTAAAATATGAGAGAGAAAATTTTATCTTTAATCTCTTTCTTTTCCTGTATTTTATCTCTTCTTACCCATGTCTCCCTCTCTTGCCATTTTGCCCACCTTCAGACTCTTACTGCTATAAAAGACTCCTTTTAGAGCCCTGAAAGAACAGTTCCTAATGCAGAACATGGGAGCAATGACGAGGGCTGTGATGTAGAGTACTTTGGCTGCACGTCATGTGGAAGTGGCTGTTTCCGTTTGAAGCACAGATATAGTACTGTTACAGCCATCACTTCAAAGGGAAACCACCCATTTACTCAGAAGTCCAGTGCCTAATGTACATCTAAAATTTAGCCTAATAGCCTTTATATACCCATAATGTATCACACTTTCTGCTGTGGCTAATTGCTGTATTACAAATAATAGAAAATATTAAAATAATAAAAGTGACTTTACAGTTTACTTTTCTAAATTGGTTCATAATAGGATGCAACTCTGGGTGTCTTTACTCAGGTAAAACTGTGTGTAAGGATTACAAGATTGGACCCTACTTTTCTATATTGAAAGTGTTGAGAAGTCTAGATTTTCACATGATAAATAAAAGCACTTTAGAATAGAAAATCTGATATTTACTTCATATTGGGTGATGCATGTGCTTGTTTTTACAATTGTCCTCTGTGTTCTAAAGGCATCTAGTCATGCCTCTCCACTTCCCAGAACAGAATTTATAACGTAACTTGTGACACTAAGATATGTGGCTTGTCACATCATTAATTATACTTAGCCAATTAATTACTCAATATAAAAAACTTATTTTTTTTTCTCTGTTCTTGTAAATCTTTTCCTACGATGGCAGTTGGTTTTTTCTTCTTTTTGTTCTGCTTTACCATCTCTCCCATTGCCCCTCTGATTGTTTATTCTATCCCTCTTTCTTTACCTCTTCTGATAAGTTCTCGTGCCTCCCGTGGCCACCACTTATTTCTTCCTTAATTCTGTATATCTCTCTCACAGGCATCCTCATATCACCTCGGTTTCTGTCTTAGCCTGCTCTCCACTCAGTCCCTTCTGTCTACTGTGCTGCTATTATGGTGGGGCATCTGCTCTTCAGCTTGGTGGGAAAACTCTCTAAAGAACTAATATCTGTCATTCTCTGCCCTATTGCCAGTGGAAAGTGCTTCTGGTGATGAGATAACTGTTTCTATAAAGGACAGTGACAACAGCTAGCCCCCTAAAGAAGGAATGGTGCCTATAATACTGGCTGTTGGATTGGAGGTGGGGGGTGGAAAGGAAAGAGCAAGAGATCAGCGCATTAAGGTTTTTTCTAGAGAAAATGATTGAAGAGAAGCGTAGATCCCAGGTCCCATGTAACTTTTCTTCTTCCCCACCCTACCTCCTTTTCTTCATTGTGACTCCCGTACTACAGGGAATTCTTGGAAATATACTCCCAGCATTAAGTGCTACTGTCCAGCAGAGGGCTAAAGAAATAACGGTTTCCAATTGCCCGTAACCACCTTGATTCTCCAGCCTTGAAGCCTGCAAGTGAGGGAATTCATGAATGGCGGCTCCCATGCAGGAATCTGAAAATTGTCCGTTCCCACGAATCAAAAAAACAAACCCATTAAATTCATGACTACATGGGTTTTCATTGCAAGTTGAGAAGCCCAAATCTACCACTGGCAGAAAAATGTATACTACTTAGACCTTCTTAGTTTGTTTATTTAAGAAGAAAAGTCAGGCAGAGTACTCGTGTTGTAACTTTTAAGACCAAATATGGAACACCATATATTCAATAAATACAAAGGGTCACTTTCCACTCCAACTGGTATAATTCAGTTAGTTTCAGCTGGAGTTACATCAAGGAGAAACTTGGCCCAGGAAATTGATGATAATGTAAAATAGATGTTGTAGTATTTGAAAGCAATGATCCTTAGTAGCAGGAGGAACAATATTGTGATCCAAAGGAACTATCAAGTGCATTAGATGTAAGAAAACTCTGCAGATTTTTTTTTTTTACGCAAATGGTGAATCAATACCACTTGCCAGGTTCAAGTGTATTTAACAAAACAATACACATTTATAGACATTTAACTTTTTATACTAATCCTGTTGTTGAGATCAGTTATCAGATCATTTGAAGGTGTTTTATATTACAGTGTCTCTCAGTGTCTTAAAGTAGCCAGTTACTGTCTGAGGCTTTTTATATTTCTGCTTCTCCATTTTTATCAGAACAGTTATGGTTTTAGACAGTTTAAAAAAAGTGAGCAAATAGCGTAGAGCTAATTTAAAACTATATATATAAATATAAAAAGATGGAAGATTTTGTCTTGTTCTATGTGGTTTTTTTATAGGTTCTTATAGCTTTAAAATGATTGTACAGTAAGTAAAATGCATTATATGTGAGTATTTGTGGGCATATAGAGTAGTCTGTACAATTCATTTTAGCTGGACTTTATTTCATTTTGAAAATCAGTCACACAATGTACTCATCTGCAGTATAGACATCAGAGATTTATTAGAAATAGTACAAGTATGATATGTACATTATGGTGTGGAAAATAGTACAAGTATGATATGTACATTATGGTGTGGAAAATATTACCAAGCCACACCACTATAACATAAGAATAAACATGACAGCTCCTCCTGTAAAAGTCTAAAGAGGTTGTATTCTTATGTAAGCACTTGGTAATTTAATACTTGATATTGATCTGCTTCATAATGATTCATCTATCCCGCTAAACAGATAGATCTCCCTGAATCTTCCAAGTGCCATAAAGTAAATACTTAACCTTTCACGTAAAATTATGAGGAACTATGTATTGCTTCGGGCACATTCCAAATGGAGAAATACATCTATGCTGTGAAATTATGCTTTCCAAGCCTGTAAGTCTACACTGATATTAAATAGCCCCTTAGCCTGAGAGCTAGCTAACACGGGCCAGCTGTAGGTTTTAATTGCAATGTAGACATACTCTAAGTGGGATGATGCTTTCTTTCCCCTGCTTTTAGTCATGTGATGGTAAGGGAATCCTGGGGCAACACTGAATAGCTTCATTAGCTTAACTCTCACAGTGAAAAGGAATAAGTTAGGATAAGAAGTCACTCCCTGTTCTAGGATAACGTCATATCATAGTTTCTTTCTTCTAACAAGTTTTGGTTTTTAGTGAATTTGTTGCTTGTGAAAGGTTGTGGAGCACACTTCCTTCCAGGGCTGCCCGGGCGGGTTGGGGGGCAAGTGGGGCAATTTGCCCCAAGCCCCGCATGGGTCCCGCGAGCCCTGGCCTAGCGGCGGTCTGGGTCTTCGACTGTGAGTGGCCCTTCAGTGCTGGCAAAGACATGGAGCGACTGAAGGCCCCTCCCCACCACCAAAATGCCGCCAAAGACCTGGACCACCGCCGGGTGAGTACAAGCACCGCAGCTCCTCCACTTTGCCCCAGGCCCCCTGAATCCTCTGGGCGGCCCTGCTTCCTTATACTTGTCCAGTGGGTGACAAGGGCTAGCTATTTATTTTATTTATTTAGATTTAAAATAATAAAATGCCAATCCAAGCCAGAGGTGCCCTAACATATAGTAAATACAATTAATTTAAGTCTCAGCAGCATTAAATCAGTTCCACAGGAACTTGGCCAGCCAGTCACCTATCCCCTTCATAATCTAGGAAGCACACCCTCACCCCATTTTTTCCAAAGACTATCAAACATGTCTTTTGCAATGTGTCTGGAAAATCACCAAATGTGGGTCATCTCAGAAGAGGTGGGAGTTGCAGAGTCTCCGAGCCCTCACAGACAGCGCCCTGCCAGCTGTCCCTGGTCTTTGATAATGAGGGAAATCCATCTCAAGTGCCCCTGCTGAAAGCGGCTGTGGCAATATGGCCCAAGGAGAGAGAGATGATCCCTCAAGTAGGCGGGTCCCACTTACAGATAAGCATCACATTCGAAAGGAGTGAAAAACTAACTAATCTCTGTGTCCATCCAATTCCTCTCTGCTGCAAGTTGCCACTGCCAAATGAGGAGGTGTGTATTTTGTGTTTTATATGTCTGTTCCTTAGGAAATAGACTTTTTAAACATCAATCCATCTCGCACAAGCGACTGAACAATCTTCAGTTGGTAATGACTTCTTTATCACTCCTTTCATGTCTGAATTTAAGCTTCTGACTTAGAGGGGAAAAAGTCTTTCTCCTGTTACCAATCCCTGGAGCTTTTGAGTCCCCAACCCCTCAGCCATTTTACTAGTAAAATATACTTAAAAGCTAGCTACACTAATGTAAATCAGGAATTACTGTCAATGCAGCCATTCTGGATTACAATGGTGAGAGCAGAATTTGACCCAACATGTCCTGGATTCTGAAAAATCCACCCTTTCACAAAGGGAGTGTCTGTCTTTTACAAGAGCCTGATGTTACTCAAAGGAATTCCACTCAGCAGGCTCCAAGATGGTTTTCACCTTTGTACTAGGGACACTTGTAGATGTGCCTAACACTGAATATTTCTGCCTTTATGCTTGTCAAACAAAAGGTTAAGAAGAAAAATAATTGCAGGCTAAAGTCTTTTAAAGCTAAGTTTTGAGACAGAGTCCAGCCAGAAAGATTCTGTATTGACAGCTGTTGAAATGTTCCTACAAATTACATCTGTCCATTAAAAATCTCTCTCAGATCTCTCCTGGGTCCTCAAGGTTTTTAAGAGTGCATATTACTTTCAAGAGAGATGTAACCTTAGACCAAGTTATGTGAAAATATATCACTTTTATCAAGTGAAGTAATCACAGTATGATACAAGAATATTAAACAACTGCTTTTCAGCACTGGTATGCAGAAGAGTTTTTCTCTTAACGTCTTAAACTGTTATTTCAAATTGTGACACCTGTAATTGTATATAGCAATCTAAATTTTAAAATCCTGACAGGATCTCAATAGATTCCATGATATATCTAAATCCATCACAATGTTCTAGATAGATTTTAAATTGATGGTACTACACCAAAAACCGAAATAAAACCACTGACAGCACTTATTCTTATAGACTAATAGCAGCAAATGATTTTATGAATCATTAGTTCAGATACTATAGTCCTACCCATTTTGAAACCATTTGTAGATTAATGCTTTTTGTCTGTGATATGATATTAATAGGTTTCTGAAAAGCATGTAGTTTCTAACTGTCTCACAGAACTGTTTTAGTGGCAAAGTTTTAGTATTGCAATAACTGATTAATTGCACTGATTCAGTTAGCTAGCTCTTTCAAAAATAAAATATCTCCTGAGAGTTAGTATTCTGTGAGCAGATTTCAGTTATTAGCACCTGGAGGACTAGCTACTGAATAGTCATGCATGGATGGTACTAGTGTGGGACTAAAACTACTACGCTTTTGTGAATTCAGAATACTTTGTAAAATAGCAGTGCAGAAGAAAACATGACATAATTCCATGTTCACTTCTCTTTGAGGCTGTGTTATTTTTTAGAAAGAAACAAACACAAAAATCTCTAATGCACATGATTTGTAAGCTTGATTATAAGGGAAGTTCCATATCCTAAACTCAGGGCAAGATCTGACCTGCAATGAGCGCACAGCTTACGTAGATGGGCTATGCTCGGGAGGGGGGGTTCAGTACCCACAGAAGATAATTATTTCTCCCCAAGCCAGAACTGTAATAAAGCCAATGTGTTCACTACTATGGCCACTACTTGTTGCACTGTCTTCGTAACTTAGAAGGGAGTTTTTATGGTGTACCCATTGTTGCAGGTTCACTATCATCTTCCTTGCATTTAGCGACAGCTAATCCTGAAGGGAAAAGCCCACTCTGTGCAATGTTGTAGAGAGCCCTTGCAGAACTGTGATTTTGGTGAGGTAGATTTGCAGCCCATCTTCACCAGTTCCCCTCATTGTGCCCCTCCATCCCTCTGGAAAGCGGAATTGGCACCATTTTGGCTGCATTCAAGACCATCTGTACTTGCCATAGAAATAATGGAGAGAAGGAGAATTTGTCCCTCAATGTACAAATAAGAACATCCCTTTACTTCAGCGGGCACTTCAGTGAATAGGGTCTTTACAAAAGATTGCATTATTAAGAACTGAGCATTAATTACATACTGTACCTGTCATGTTAAGTACCAGTAGTTGTTTTCTTTCTCAGTTCTATTAGTTTTTTCTGTCCTCCTGTGGTCTCCGTGCGGTAAACTTCAAAAGCAGTTTGCAGTGATTTAGCTGCGCAGCTTCCATTAATATCAGCATGAGTCATGTGGCTAAATCTTAACATGCTGCTTTGAACATTTACCCCACTATTTTCTGCATATTCAGCTGTCAAAGTATGATGAAACGCAGCTCACACTCTGAGTAAGTTTTGTTACTGGCAGTGCTTACAACCCATGACACAAATAGCTACATATTTTACATGAAAAAATACTATAGTGCAGTGGTTTTCAACCTGTTTTTCATCTGCGTCCCCTAAGAAAATTTGACTGCAAGTGCAGACCCCTTTGGAAATCTTAGACATAGTCTACTGGCCCCCAAGGGTCTGCAGACCATAGGTTGAAAGCCATTGTTCTATGGTAATGCAACCTTTCATGGATCCCTTAAACATAATTTGTGGCCCCCCAGGGTCCACAGACCCCAGGTTGAAAAACACTGGGTTAATATATCCTCCCCTATAAAGATGGGATGTTAAGATTTGAGTTGCTTTTCCTTTTAGGATACTAGTTACAAAAAAATGGGGTTAGCTTGACATTCAATAAAGGGGACCCTCACCTCAGCAGGGGTTATACTTTGCTATGCCGCACAATTGTGGCACCAGAGGTGGTGTGTTTCGTGCTACACATTTCACTGATCTTCGTTAGCTTCCTGGAAGTAACTACTTCAGGCAGGATTTTTATGGGCTTTTCCTGCACATCGATTTGTTAGCGGCCAATAAGGTCAGGCTGAACAGGTGGCTGCCTTCCTATGGGTTCGTGTCACTTTGGCAACCATCATAGCAACCGATCCAGCTGCATGCTCATTATCTAATAATTGCACAAAACAAAATGAAATAATGATATGATAATTCCAAGTAACTACAACCCACCCTCTTCCTTTGTAGGAATACTCTTCATCTAATTAACTGGTTTTTACCTACTCCTTTGCACATCGAGTGGCCCTTATTCGAAGGGCCAGTTCTCTGCCTTGCCCATTAATGAATGAACTCAATAACAAAGAGTAGAAGCAGGATTTGCATATAACATTAAGAAATTTCCAAACTAATCTGAAAAGTGCATGAAAAATACTGCATTACATATCAGATTCCATTCATGCTGGTGTTAAAATATGTCTGTTTAAGGCATAGCAATAACTTGCCCCATTGGGGTGTCATAGCCCTAACATTGTGGCAGAAAATACACCTATGTTCAACCTATAATGAGGGAGCTGTTTGTTACTTCATTGACTTTCCTTATTTCATAGTTTAATTCATCAGGCTCAAAGGTCAGTAATGATGCTGTGATGTGAGGTGCTAGAGCTCTAGAGGACTGAAACGGAAAAGGAATGGGCTCATTATAAGGATTAGTTATTAGAAGCTGTTGTTGTAATGCTGTTGCTGTTGCATTAAACTTCTATTTTTAATTTAATTTCCCTGTTAAATTGCATAGTAAATGATGGTGAATGTTAATGATCCTACATTCTCTTCCACGTCCTGTATGAGAAACAGACACGTTTATATCTGATTTCTGTGACTTATGTATCAGAGAATTTCTGTGTTTTTCCAGAATATCATGGGCTTTAACATCTGGGTTACAGTGCTAAAAATAATTATAAAATTCTGGACATTTTCCTGACATATCTGTAAATAAAGGCTGGGCACATATGTATTTTTCAATAGAGATATAATGTATTAGTCTATTGGCATACAATTAATCGCCAATATTCACAAACTGCAATCCATAGACTAACACTTACTTAATATTATACATTTATATGTATATTTCTGTTCAGATCATACTATCAGAGACATTATTCAATTACTGTATCACTGACCTCTAACACCAAAATAATTTGGTAACTGTAGCTACAGTATGTGCTGCAGAAGTTATAGGAAAGAGTTATCTCTGTCATTATATGTCTCAGCTTTTTTTCATAAACCTGAGGAATAAAAAGAGAAGAAATGCAAAGTTAAGTAAAAAATCTTTAGACAATGACTGCATAAACTAGAAAAGACAGATGGGTGTTATATCCACTGCTTGTGTTCAGATAGGAAAGTTCTTTTAAACCAATGTGACCTACATTCCTGCTGCTGGAGAGGAGAACAAGGGAAAGTCAATGTCATTCCCTCCTACTTCCTTTGTAGTGTTAAGCACTAATGGGCAGATCCTCACCTGGTACAAATTAGCATAGTTCCATCAATTTCATTAGAGCGCCACCAATTTACACCCATTGAGGATCTGTCCCTGATTCATTCCAGAGTTTAGCAGAGGATGTTACACAAACCAGTCAGCTTTGTGTGTCCATTTGCCTTAATCCAGGGGTAGGCAACCTTTCAGAAGTGGTGTGCCAAGTTCACTGTAAGTTAAGGTTTCACATGCCGGTAATATATTTTAATGTTTTTAGAAGGTCTCTCTCTATAAAGCTGTGTTATACAAATAAACTATTGTTGTATGTAAAGTAAATAAGGTTTTTAAAATACTTAAGAAGCTTCATTTAAAATAAAATTATAATGCAGATCTTATCAGTTTAGTGTGATCCTTGCCCTCACTTTTCCTTGATGAGTTTTCCAATATGGGCTACAGCAGGAGGTGACTGAAGAGCACTGGTTTGAGGCCAGGAGCGGAGCCCTGGGCTGGCTGCCGGTGCCCCAGGCTGGCAGTAGGCTGAGCAGGGCTGGCAGCCAGAACCCCTGACCAGCAGTGGGATGAGCAGCTCAGCCCACTGCTGGCTCCGCTTGGTCCACTGCTGGTCTGGGGTTCCAGCAGCAGTGAAAGTAACTTAAATTTCATACAGGTACTGTCATATTGCAGCCTCCATTGGGGGGAGGAGCTCAGGGGTTGGGGATGTGTGGATTTTGGGGGGAAGCACTCAGGGCAGGGGGTTGGAGTGTGGGGGGCTCAGGGCATAGGATGGGGATGTGGATGGTATAGGAGTCAGGGCTGGGAGCATGGGCAGTGCAGGAGTCAAGGTTGGGTGGCATGCGGGGCTCAGGGCAGGGGGTTGGGGTGTGTGTGTAGGGGGGGAGTCTTGGGGGGGCTGGCCTGGGACAGTCCCAGTTGCAGCCGGGTTACCTGGATGATGGATGGGTTCCTGCCCCACGCTGTCCCTGTTCCTGCTAAGGGAGCTGTAGGCCAGCTGTGTGGGGGCACTGCATCTGAAGGCAAATGGGGGGCAGCAGCGGAAGACCCCCTGGCCTGCCACTCCCTTCCCCTTCCCCCTAAGGGGCCGCAGCTGTGCACACCGCAGGAAGGGCACATGCCTGTGGTGCCCTGATATCCAGCCACAGTGGCGAGAAAGGGGCAGCAGGACAGGCTGGGATGCGGTCACCTTCACCGTGCCTCCCGCCGGCCCCTTTCACTTGCCTGACTGCCTGCTGCTTAGTCCGGTGCACGGGGCCGCCAGCACCAGCCTGCCGGAGAATACTGGCAGTCAGCAGGACCCCAGCTGGGAGTGCGTCATGCGCCGTGCCTCCAGCCACAGCGGAGTGCCCCAGCATCAGCTGGCTCCGAGCATGCACACTCCTCCTTACTTTCACTTCTAGGTTCTGGCTGCCAGTCCCTTGCCAGCCAGGATCCCGGCTGGCAAGGGGTCGACAGCTGGAACCCCAGAGCAGCAGCGGGCTGAGTGGGGCCGGCAGCTGGGACCCCAGAGCAGCAGTCTGGAGTTCCGTGCACCGGCTCCTGCCAGCTGGGGTTCCAGCTGCTGGCCCCGCTCAGCCCGCTGCCATCTCAGGGTTCCATACATCCAGGCCAGCAGCGGGCTGAGTGGGACCGGCGGCCGGGATCCTGGGCTGGCAGCGGGCTAAGCGGGGCCAGGGCCCCACTCAGCCCACTTCCAGTCTGGTGTTCTGGCCGCCGGCTCCTGCCAGCCAGGGTCTCAGCCGCTGGCTCCACTCTGTCTGCTACCGCCCTGGGGTTCCCTTCACTCAGGCCAGCAGCGGGCTGAGGGGGGTCAGTGGCTGGCACCTCGGTGTGCCTTTAAAAATCGACTTGTGTGCCACCATTGGCATGCATGCTGTAGGATGCCGACCCCTGCCTTAATCTATTCCTGAACTCTATGCTTCAACACATCAAGATATTCATCAATTCCCAAGCCCTCCAAATCAGCAACAGAAATTCCAGGAAAGTTTCTCTGTGATTATTGGTTTTCATATTATCCTGGGATTGATGGACTGCACTCAAATCTTCATTGTGGCAACAGCATATTTTGAAATATATCAGAAAAGGATAAGATGATAAGCATACAGAGATATTTTGAGGCATTTTTGTGCAATATGCTGGATCCACAAAGATATACATCAGGTAGAAGTGAATATTCATAAAATAATGGGCAGTATGAGATCAAAAACAAATTGATCTATTACTAAGAATAAATTAACTTCATAGGTGTTACTTCCAATGTTTTTCTTTTCTAGTAAAATATTGTAGTGTGTTATAGGTAATCTTTGGCGACCTTATTTTCTAATGCACAAAATGCAATACAGGAGATACAGGAAGCGCATAAATAAACTTGTTAATAGGTTAAAAGGACATCTGGGGATCTTTGAAATGCCTTGAAGTGACAATATGCTTTGAACTTGTGTAGTGCCTTCCAGCCAGGGATGTCAAAGTGCTCTACCAAAATTGATTATTTAGAACTGCTGAATACACTCCTATCATGTAGACCTCATGAATATGCAATCTGTTTGTATAGATTGGGAAAATGAGGTACAGAATGATTAAGCAACCTGTACAAGGTTATATAATAAGTCTGTGGCAAAGTCAGGAATAGGACCTATATACAAAGCTGTTTATTTTGTTCAGTTCCATGTGCTCATTTACATAGTTGTAGCTAATTTGCATGTAACTGTAAGGTCCAACTTTAAAACTTTTGTGTGGATTTAATGCTTCTGCAGCCCTGGTGAATAAAATGCTCTTTATCTACAGGGCAGCAGCAGGTCAAGCAAACTACCTGCACACACTTCTGATCTGGGGGTGACTTCCTCTTGGGGCAACAGGTAGTTCAAGAACTTCATGGACCATGGAGATTAGACTGTCTGCTGAGTCTGCCACTTAGTATAAAGCATGATGTTAAGTTTGTGATGTGGGAAATGGAACTGAGACCCACCAGACTCATATATGGGCCACCAATCATCCATTAGGTGAGAACAACTTTTAATTACTTACTGAGCTGGGCTGGATTTATATTCGTGACCTGGAGGCAAACAGCTCTACAGCTCATTGGCAATGTCCTGAGGGATCCAGTCCCCTAATTAGTGCTAGTGTTATACCTTCAAGAGTGCAGCTTGTTCTCTGGAACAATAATTTTATTAAGTCAAGTTCTGACCATTTTGTAGATTAGGCAGGCAGCACTTCAACTCTCTGCATCTTCGCACACACAGCAATCTCTCCTACACACTGCTCCCAATCTTTTTCAAGCTTGCCATACAATATATGTGCCCTACCGTATTCTCAAGGGGTAGCTTCTCATTGATGAAACTGCAGAAACAAGAAGTACAGCAATAAAATGAGAATAAAGTGCACACAAGTGCACCTCTAAATACATTTTGCAATATAAACTAATTTCAGCAAATATTCATGTCCCTCACACTACCTTAAACATATTTTCCCTTGTATATGTGATCAGACAGGGTTAATTGCATTCACATGCACAGCACAGAACTTTACTACGTCAGCTAGAGAAGTAGTGGGTGAGGGAAGGCATGGTGTTATCTCTATGAGGATCATGCCATACAAGAAGTTGTAATTCATCCCTGGGGTACCCAAATACTTGTGAATGAGTATTAGAATTCTGGGTATGAGAATCTCTGGGTTCTGTTCCTGACTCTCAGAGCAGAGTAATAGTAATATCTAGCTCTTATGTAGTGCTTTTCACCAGTGGGTATCAAAGCACTATCTAAAGGAGGTAGGTATAATTACTATCATTTTACAGAAGGAGAATCTGAGGCACAGACAGGGGGAAGTGATTTTTCCAAGGTCGTGTGCTGGGCCAAAAGAGAATATGATGTAGTGAGTAGAGCAAGTGTAACCTGCAGGGACTGAGTCTAGGTTCTCTGAATCTAAAGCTTTAGCCTCTACCACTTGAATTCGAGGACAACAGAGATCAGCATAGAGGCAAAAGCAGGCTCATAAACCATGAGAGAGTGACAGTGAACCAAGTGTGCTTGGTTATTGTTGGTTAGATAAGCACATAATTTGATCCATTTCTTCTGAAAGGCATAGTGGCAAAGTGGATGAGTATTTGGACTATAAAAATGGAGACTTAGGTTCTGTTCTCAGTTCCACCGTGATCTGGTTAATCTTTCAGTCATCATCCTAGCTGTAAATTAGGGAATGATCCTTATACTTCCTTAAGGGGTGGTAATGAGTCCTTGCTTAATAAACAATGTAAAGATGAGAATCTTTAACAGTAAATAATAGAAGAGTGTGAATTAGAACTCACGGGGTCTTGGCTTGCACCTCAATGCTCCTTCCGATGGGCTATAGTGTACATAACAGAGCTGCAATATGCATGAGACACACAAGTTTCTACATGGCATCTTCTGACTCCTAGGCCTGTTCTTTCACCACTAGCCCATGCTTATTCTCACTACTGCCATCTTGGCTGACACCAGGAATTGAACTGGGGATGTTCAGAATGAAACAAATAAATTGCTACAACTTGAGCTAAAAAGCCAGACTTTGTAGCTAGAGGCTGTAACAGACTTGCTGCCTTTGTGGATCAGACACAGAGGGGGACACTTGACCAGTGGGTTATGCTTACACTTAATAAAAGATGCATCGCGGTATCCATCATGCAAGGTCTGCCACGTGTTTGTAGTTGTATGCAGTTGAATAATGCAGGCAATAAAGAGAATATTACCATAATGGTTAGGTGTAAGAAAGAGAGAAAAATGAATCTGTATATGAAACATAGTTTTCAGCAATAGAACAGACAGAAGATGATTTAGTTTGCATAGTGAGTGAGATTTTTCCACAAGTAAGCCATTGTTTTACCACAAATAAGCTATAAATTCTTAACATTTTGTATCAGACTGATGAATTTAAAATAATAACAATACTGTGCAAATGAAGACCAGGAAGAAGCATGCCCAAAATTATCAGGTTTTGAGCATAGCACCATTACCCTTGTGAAATGCACAATCCTCCTGGTTGACAGAGGCCATTTTGAATTCCTCTTTTATTTGTATGGAAGAGAGAGAGAGTTGATCTGTCACAAAATCTCACTTCCCAGTGGCATTGAAACTGACTGAGAGTCTGCAATTGCTTCCAGTAGTCACTTCTTATCTTGGTCCGTTCTATAGTGTCCTGAATTCAAAGCCCATTCACATCAATAGAAAGGTTCTCAGTGTACTGCAGTGTGCTTTAGATCAGGCCCTAAATGATCTAGGAAGCAGCCTGTAGACTGCAGTCCTCTTGCAGTGATTTATCACGAGAAGATAAATACATTTGCTCTTTGTGCTGTGAAATGCATCTCTTGAAACTGGCTTTGTTTCCAAATCCCTGACAGAATGCAGGTTGCTTTTGAGTTTTCTCAGTAACTGCACCACCTTATAGAAAACTGGGCCTATATTTAGTTGATGTAAAGCATAATTCATACAGTGCTGTTTTATGACATTGACCTGAGCTGCTCATTTAAGAAGAGGAACTCCTATATAAGATAAGGATGGGCAAACTGGATTTGGGAAAAGCAAGGAGCAGTGCAGACCTCAGCACAAACATTGAGTGGAAAGGAAACCCACTCTTTTGAAAAAGCTTAGACGGTGCATCTTCTGTTACTTGGCCCAGGTACTGGTAGGGAGTTCTGCTCCGAAGAGATTCTGTCTACTTTTATTGACATCTTATAAAATACCGTAATCTATGCTTCTAAACATCCAAACAGGGATCAGCTGCTGTTTTCAGATTTCATTTTATGATTCTTTCCTAGGGCTAGAGGTAAACCATGCATTCTAGGACACCTCTTATTTTGGTAATACACAGAGCATTTGATATATGAAGGCATTAGTCATTATCGCAGTTGATATAAATGCTAGGTTAGCAGACTATTAGCAAAGGTATGCAGACAGTTTAGATTATGACTTGGGTGAAGGTAAAAAAGAATAGTTTTGGAAGGTTCATACAAGGAATGCATGTAGAAGAGAGGAAAGTGGATACAGTGGTGACTCCACTAAGGCCAGGAGACACTAAAGAAGTGGTCCCCAATGCGCTGCCCATGGGCACCATGGCGCCCGCTGGGCATTTTTGTATGCCCGCCTAGTGCCCAGCAGGGAAGAGAAGCCGCAGCCCTGCACCTGCCGGGGACAGAGAACTCCAGGGCTGCATTCTGCGGGCGCCGGTGTTCTCTGTCCCTGGCAGGCGCAGGGCTGCAGCTTCTCTCTGGCTTCTCCGGGGATGCAGACTGCGGGCGCCGGTGTTCTTGGTCCCTGGCAGACGTGGGGCCGTGGCTTAAGCTGTAGAGAAGCTGCAGCCCCACACCTGCTGGAGACAGAGAACTCCAGGGCTGCAGGCTGCGGGCGCTGGTGTTCTCTGTCCTTCGCAGGCATGGGGCTGTGGCTTCTCTCCAGCTTCTCCGGGGCTGCAGACTGCAGGCGCCAGTGTTCTCAGTCCCTGGCAGACACCGGGCCACGGCTTATGCTGTAGAGAAGCTGCTGCCCTGTGCCTGCCGGGGAAAGAGAACTGCAGGGCTGCAGCGCTGGTGTTTTCTGTCCCCAGCAGGCGCAGGGCCCGCCTAGTGCCCAGCAGGTGAGAGAAGCCGGGGCCCCACGCCTGCTGGAAACAAAGTACTCCAGGGCTGCAAGTGCCAGTGTTTTCTGTCCTCCCGGCTTCTCTCTGGCTTCTCTCTGCACTGCCCAGAACTGGCGCCAAAAAAACCCCACTCCGACTCTGCAGAATGGACGGAATGCTGCCCCATAGCATGTGCTGCCCCAGGCACGTGCACGCTCCACTGGTGCCCGGAGCCAGCCCTGTATGTGAGTAATTGTTGGCGCTCACCTCTTCTGAAAACATGAATGTGCTACTGGCCACAAAAAGGTTAGGGACCACTGCACTAAAGCTTGATGATCAGTCTTTTACCCCAGCAGTTCTGTTTTCTGCTGCTTTTTACAGAGAACATTCCATGTATGCAAAATAAAAGATTCTACATGTAGATTAGCATATTTTTTTTAAAAAAAAAGGAGAAAACATACATGTACTCAGTGGTAAAAAACATGAAATCAACTCCCCCTAAATACTGGACAAACTCATGATTTGTAAAATTTATGACCAGATTAAGTGTAAGAATTCTGCAATGAAAAGGATGCATACATTTAAGTACCAAAAGCAAGTACAAAGCCCAGAGTCTGCAAGTGGCCTTCAGAAATGCTGTTTTGAAAGATCATATTGACTGACTGAGCTTTAAGCACAGTTACATTGATTATACAAAATTACAGTCTATCTTATTCTAAAATGTGCTGCTATTAAATGGATTTTTAGTCAGGAATTATGTGAATCTAGAAGAATGACAGCCAATTTATTAGAACAGTTAGATTTGCTTTTTTATGATTACTGCCTGTTTGTTCTTAATTACAGAAGAAAATATGCATTAAAGGCAAGCAACACATTTTTTATTTTTTTCCCCTTAAAATATCACTGATACTCCACAGAATACAAAATGTTAAGGGCTGGAATGTATCTGCAAGTATATATTCTCACTGGGAAATAAGAGGGGTGCATCAAATACAATCTGTTTGCCTTCACTTTTAAGGCTCTTCATGACCTATATCCACCCTACCTATTATCTGTTGACTGTTGAGCTGTCAGTCACTGCCTCCACTCTGCCAACGTTGCCAGTCTTCATTGCCCACCAGTCAAATTTTCCCACAAGTATATCTGTACTTTCCCATGCTTCCCCATGTGCATGGGATACACTCCCATAACCACCCATATAAAAATCCAAAAGGCCACCACATTATGCTCTTTCAACTTTCTCCTTAAAATTTACCTCTGTGCAGTGCCTACAGGACACTCAACAATGGCTAGCCAACAGCTATGCTGCAACTGCTGCCTATTACACTGATAATCATTATCTCACTGTTATCTTATGCTCCTTTCACCTCTTTGCTCGTTCTGTCTGTTGTCTCTCCTCATCTTATATGTTGCTTATAAGCTCTTTGGGACAGATACTGTCTGTCTGAGATGTGTGTGCAGAGCCTAACACATTACAGCCCTAAATCCAGATTGGTGCTTTTAAGATTTATTACTGAACAAATCATTACTTCTGATTATGATGTGCACTTCCCGTGCAAGACTTCCTGGAGTGCACTGTGTTTGTCCCAGTACAGCACCTTGACGAAATGCTAGGGAGCATGGAGCACAGGGGACTGTGCTACACCCTTTAAAAGGGTACAGTATGCACTCCCTCCACTACTGGCTCAGCTCCATTGGCTAGTGTAATGAGGGGGGATGTTAGCAAGTGATTCTGATTATCCTCACTCTTCCATGCCTATTGAGGAGGATAGCATTGTCTCAGGCAATATCCTTGACTGCCAGGACTGTGATCCGGATAACCCTTGTGCCTGGGTCCATGAAGGGAAGGCTTCCTTTTCCACACCGATAGATGGTTAATAAAAATCTAGTCCTAAACTTTTGATTAATCATTTGTACAGTTTTAAGAGAATTGCAGTAAAATTCCAGTTATCCAAATTCCCTTTATCCTAAAATCCTAGTCATCTGCATCCACAGTGTGTGCCCTGTGTAGCCCTATGTTAGTTAATAGCACTTTCGTTTACTTGAAAACCCAGTTATCTAAAACTATTGAATGCCACCCGTTTAGATAATTGGGAGAGTATTGTATATTTTAAAAGGTTAGTGAGTTTTTTAAAATGACACCACTGTGCTGGGCATTTTCTTTAGATGTGTTAATGAGTTTCTGTCTCCTTTCACACACGTTAACAGAGTTAAAGACAAATGCAAGTTATGACAGACAGAAACACTTTGACAAAAGCCAGTGTTCCATAAAACAGAATCTTAACTTTAACGAATTAACTTCCAAAATGTATCTTCAAATAATGTTGAAGGTCTGGTTTGAATATGCATCTGCCTAGAAACACAAAATCTATATTGATCTCCTCTAAGTCAAAAAGATAAAAAAGAAGTTTCACAACTTTTGCCAGTTTAAGGCATAATAATTTAATATCACTGCTTACCTACAATATTGACCAAATAATTTCCCAGAAGCTGAATATCTGAATCTAGGTATATTGTCATACAGGAGTCTTAATCCTGCCCTCCAAATACATGCATACATCCTCATACACCAGTATGATAGAAAATCTGATATATCAGTTAGCAGATATGGGAGCTGATTCTTTAATGTGAGGTATACCACACATTGGAGGGAAATTTAAACCTTAAAAACAGAGTGGGAGACTATGTAGCCACAAAAGAAGCATAGTACAGAAAGCTGCAATGGTCTCCCTTTCTAGCAAGGATGCCAGTTAATGCTATTTGTAATCAGGGTTGGCAAAACGCACACTATGGAGTAAACCACTCTTCTCCGTTTGCACAGCAGAAGGTCCTGCCTGCCATAGAACTGGTGCAGTTTCACTCTGCAGTGTGTGTGTCAGGATTTTGGAACATCATGTGGAGGATCTGCACTCGTAGCATGCTGCACAGCATAGCTCCACAGGGAATCACTTTGCATCTTGTATACATGGAAGGAGTGGAAGAGGTGGGACTGGAGTTATTGGATGCACAGTTAATTAGATCCACACCAGCTGTTCTTGTCCATGGAGAAGAGGACTGCAACTTGAGGGTCTAATAGCATCTGCAGGATGGCTCTATATCTTGGGGGCTGGGAGAGGGGGAGGACAGCATAATTCACCCTACTCTGATGGGAGCTCCCAGTCCCAAGTCTTGTTAAGCTTTGCATGCGATTTGTCCCTATGTGCAGAATAATGTGTAGAATTACACTGATTTCTTTAAAATCCAAGCCCCTGGTCTCCTGTAGTTTTCCATGAAGTGCATATTTTTTCAGCTATATTCTGTTCTTCAGAAAATAGTGGTTCATAATGGAAATGTTGAGGGACCCCCTAACATCTGTCAGTTATGAAAATTTCCGAGTAAATAAAACAGCAGCAAGAAGAAATTATTCCTCTTTTCTTCACGGTTGTGCAGTATGAGATGGTTTTGGACAAAATTCAGGTAAAACAGCCAATGAATTAACACAAAGTCTCAGAATCAGGGATTTTTTAATCCTTCCTAAACTTTACATCTTCCTAAAACAGATCTGCAAGAAAAGCGGAAGGAAAAAAAAAGCTTAAATCAGCGACTTACAGATTTTCCTCCAAGGTTAATTAATTGTCATTAATTGTGAAGTACTATAGCAATGAACAATAGCTTTGTGCATGATAATGGGGGGAAAACAACAAGAAGAAAAACAATAAACCCACATGGTACAATCATGAGCTTTGAGCTTGAAGATTTTTTTCCCCTCTCCTCTCCATAAGGACCAGTTTGCAAGCCCAATTCAGACCATTCATAAATATAATTACAGTGGTGAATTAATTTAGCTGGATATGGAGAATGACAGAGCAATATAGGCACTGGTAAAAGTAGTGGCATGACAAGTTAGTTTTACAAAATTCTGAACCCACACATTTGGGAATGAGGGGGTTTTGGATAAATGATTCAATTTTTGGCTCATCAGAGAGATGAAGCAAACTGCCAGAGGTCATAAAGCAGGTCAGCAGCAGACCCAGGAATGGAACCCACATGCATTAACTCACAGTCCACTGCACTATCCATTAGACAACTCTGCCTCTCTAGTTATTGCCTTTCATAGCCGCTGTTGAACTGCATTTCCAGCCTCCCCCCTACCCCACAGCCCCTTTGAACGATGTTATTGTGATTGTGCAGTTTGAAGCAGCCAATGGCTGGCTGGGAAGCAGCATAGCTACATCAGTGTCCCATCTCACAACTGGTTTAACACCAGGATCAATCAGCACTGGCCCTTATCATTCAGGTAGAGCTCACTGGGAGATGTGATACAGTCTCCCTAGCTCGTGTTGGCCTGAAACAAGGGTTTCACCATACACTGGAATCTATTTCATCCACTCTTGTCTGCCCAGCTAACAGGGTCAAATCTATGTGTACTGCAGAAATTCCTTTTAAGTTACTGTGTCACTAAAGAGGCAGCTCCTTATATATGATGTTGTCACAGTTCTCAGACGATCACATTCATTTTACAGCTATAGTTTAGTATGCGCAGAGTATTGGAATACAACCGAAAACATTAAAGAAACAAGGGGTAGCCTTGTTAGTCTGTATCCACAAAAACAACCTCAAGTGAGGTTTTTTACCCACAAAAGCTTATGCCCAACTAAATCTGTTAGTCTTTAAGGTGCCACCGGACTCCTTGTTATTAATGAAACAGACACTGTACGTAAGAAAATTACTTGGGTTAACTAGAATGACAAGATGCAGTTGCATACGGAAAAGTGTGATACATGATACAGCTAGTAAAGTTTAATATCAGGGGGGTAGCCGTGTTAGTCTGGATCTGTAAAAGCGGACGTATGCATCCGACGAAGTGGGTATTCACCCATGAAAGCTCATGCTCCAATATGTTTGTTAATCTAGTAAAGTTTGTTACTAATGGAATTGTATTCTGATAATGGAGACTATCTCTCTGGTGCCATCTCAAAGTCTTATTTCAAAATTCATTCTACTGTTTAGCATTTTCAAGGTTAACAGAATCAGTGTTATAGCCATATGGATGGGGAATTGCATCATCCAGTAGTTCTCTTCTCCGCTGCCAATAAGTTTGATGCCAAAAGCAAAGCATGAGCCGCAAGGTACAGCGGACCGAGTGCAGGGCTGGGATCCATATGACAATATGAGCACTATAGAAATTTGCCATAAATAAATCTTAGTTTCTCAGTCTGTAAACCAGAAGAAACAACAGCAATGCTACCCAATTCACAGAGGTGTTGTGAAGTTTAATTAGGCAATTAATATACTACACAATGGAGCCAGTGAGCTCACATGCAGTTTGAGAGTAAGAGGATCTAAGGTCATCGTTTGTACGTTTTTGACACATACCTTTACCAATGTTGCAATTTTATGCAATTACATTTCTGATGGTATGGAAGATGAAGTAGTGAACCTGGTCCGGGCTCCTTCCCTAACCCCAGTGACCAGTTGATGCCCAAAGGGCTAAGCTCATTTACTGAGCACAGATAAGGAACAATTAGGTAATTAGTTAGCTCTAGTGGTCAGATCATAGGACTGGCAGTAAGGAGTCTTTGTTCTAATTTCAGCTGTGACATGGACTCTCTGTACATCCTGGGAAGGCACTTCATTGCTCTGGTTTTTAATCTTTTAAATGAATATAATAATACTTTGCTATCTCACAGGGATTTTGTGACAACTAATGTTTGCAGAGCATTTTGATGCTTCAAAGTGCTACGCATTATTAAGATTAGATGAGGGGGATCTCTTGTTATATGAAGGAACAAGTTCTTTAAGGATGGTGAAGGAGACAGTGGTCTCTGTTAGTCATATTGTTGTTTTTCTGACCCAGCAGTGATGAAGTTTTCAGTCCTTGTTTGATTCCACAAATCCCTTCTCCATTGTGGACAAACGGAGATCCCTGTTATGCATGATGAAATGAACTGATGTAAAAAGGAGGGATCTACCTGAAATATTTTGTCTGTTTTAAACTATATTTTGCCCTGCCCTCAACAGGGAATCAGAATGGTATAAACAGAGTTACAAATGAGGAGGAGCAACATAGTTTTGCTGCCCCAAATTATTTGTTCAACAGAAAGCATAAAGCCACCGACATCACAAACACATACATTTGTTATTGTCAGTGTTGTAGAATGCTTTGCCAGTTAATAGGCTACCGAGTATCACGCTGTAGTGCTGCGTTCCTGACCTGTTAGTAGATGCCTGACCTGTTAGTACAATTTGTGAAGCACGTAGGAATCCTTCAGAAGAAACGTGCTACATATATGAAAATTATAAACCATCAACAGCACTAACAAGATCGTCCCTTTTTTTTAAAAAATGATTGTGTGTTTTTCAGAATAAAGCTTATTGCAGAGTAATACCAGGATGGAAACAGCTAGCAGGGTAAATGCAGATATGGTTTAAGCAATTGCGTAGATTCTCTCCAAAGTCTCTGAAGGGGGGGGCTATTTAAAAAAAACCCACATCTGACAAAATGTGTATCAGTAACCTTGTTATGAAACAATTGATATTGTCTAACCCAGTTTATGCTTCACACTTTTCAGTACTTTGAGCTTTATGCACATTATTTGAAGGTCACGCATCACTGTCTCCCCTGTTGCCAATCAAATAAGCAACATCTCACACACTCGCTCTGCATAAAATTCTATTCAGTATCCAGTAGGGCAGGTCAAGCATTGCAGCTGTAGCTTCTTTTGCTTATATGATATTTTGGGTAGAAAAAAAAAACTTTGCCTCTTTCTAGTTTCTGAATTATTTTATGGAATGTTGTGTTTTCCTTGTACAGAACTTTAGTTGTATAGAACTTTGCTTGTTTTCATGTAAAAGATGGAAGAATATATACACATTTATAAATTGTCTTGTTCATTTTTCCCTCTTTAAATCTATAACAACATCAGCCATGATGAATATCGACATGAATATAATTGCCCATTGCTATAGTTCCAGCTGCATTATCTGATGAAACTAGTAGCTTCATTCCTTAATAAAAATAGATTAATAAAATATATATATGTCCACATGCAACATGACGCATAAATTGTACAAATAAATTGATAATTTAAATAATTATGTGTGCTTGAAAGCGTTGAGTGCACTTGAGCAGCTACTTGTGATCGGAATAGAGTTATTAGAGGTAATTTATGTGCTCCCAAGGACATGCTTCAACAAGTTTCTGTTGATCAATAACAAAGACTCAGCAGGTTACAGAAGGTTAACAAGAACATAACAAGAGTATGACCACCGGAATTATATGCTTTTGGTTGATATGGGCAGGACGCATAGGCATCCTCTGTTACCTTTAGTTCCTTGCAAATGACATGGGATAGGTATGGGGAAGGATGGTTGTGTATTTATTTTCATTTGTCCCCACTATGTTTTGTGCTTCTTTCAGACTTTCCCTACTGTATTTGCTTCTTCTCCACCAATGATATTTTGCCATTTTACTAATCAGGGCCTAATGTACAGCCTCTTACTCTTATGTAAACAATACTGCACATAGGAAACACAACAGCACACATCTCACATGTTTACGTGTCTCTTCAAATACGTCTGTCTTTATGAGAGTGCATTTCAGACAGGTATAGTGTTCCAGGAACATCCAGGTACGATGTCTGTCTAAGGTCAGATATTGTCATGTGCCGTGCAAATTCTTGCATATTTGCCAACTAATCCTTCTAGGATAGACATGATGACTTGTTGTTGATATACTGTATTTCAATATGCACTTTGGAAATTTGAACACATTAAAAGGTGACATTGCATACAGCAGAAGCTATTAAGAGTCTGCTTTTGCCAGAGTTATTACAGATCTTCTAATAAAGGGGAAAATTGTGGTAGCTCAGATCTCATATCACTTTGAGGTAATTGCTGACAAATGCTTAGTGTTGGCACCCACTGTATACTTGAAACTAAATGGATATTCTGGCCAAATTTGCATTCTTACAAAATAGCCACATGACATCTGCAATACACAGTGCAAGCAATTGTAGGAAAAATATAGCAGTGTGTCCCTTAATGGCAAAGGCTAAGGCTGCTGCAGAAGCAGCCGGCTCAGTCCCTGTGGGGAAGGAATGTAATCCTTGGGCTGTCTTGAAAATGAGCATTGATAGGCTTCAGAGGAAGCTGAGTGCAGATCGGTGGCCTGATGGAGAGTCATCCTTTTTCAGGGAGCTGATTAAACCTGGATAACTGAGTGTTCCAGGAGGAGATCAGAGGGGCTGTCTTCTTTCAGTCATCACCTCTCAATCAAATAAGTAGATATTTTTCTTTGAAAGATGGGTAAGATGCTGTAGGACTGTGCACAATCGTTCTGATTTTCAGTGTTGCCCTCCTTTTCATTTGTACTTGTCAATCACTGACACCTACACGTCTGGGTTTTGAGAATGCTTTCCACCACTTGCACATGATGGTGATAGAATCCATCAAGTGCTTGTGGGGGTGGGAAGGATGCTAGTGTTTGAAAATTCTGTTCATGTAAATTAGCACATGCAGAAAATGAGACCAAGCTGACACCATTTTGCAAAAAACAAACAAACAAAACAAAAAAAAATCCAAATGTTACTGTATTGTTTTACCATGCAAATTTTTCTCTTGAATATCCATGCCTTGTGTGCACCTAACCCAGTGCTTAATTTGTAAAGAAAGAGGAACTGGGCACGTGATGGCACAAATTAAATTCTGACCCAACAAGCCAAAAAAATCAAAATATGTAAAGGGTACACAATCCAGGACACCGACTGATGTGTTATTTCATGGAATGTGTAACTTTATGAGCCATTTAAGAGGTTTACAAACAGTACCCACACTAATCAAATGCAACAATGTACAATTATCAGACCATGTGTTTAACTCAATAATAAAAGTAAATAGTAATTATACAAACCACTCTTACTAATCACCCAGATTAATTCTTATAACACCCCAGTGATGTAGGTAGGATGAGGAGTATGTATTATCGTTATTACATACTCAGACAACTTGCTATTGGTAGTTACAGAAGAAAGGCCCAGGACCAAAGGAGGTGAAAAATGACCTTCTCTCTCACACTTAGAAGTTGCCCTTTTAGAATCCTTCGAAGCACACCGGTGGAGTGATGTACAGAAGCTTGCATTGTTGCTCTCCATCCTGTAACTGTTCTATCTATAAACACACCTTTTTAGAACTCTAAATTCACTTTTTAAACCAGATTTAAAATGCTAAATGCCTGACCATTGAGTGGCGACCAGGTCAGTGGAATTACAACTGGGCAATATTTGGCCCAGTGGGTTCACATTGATATTAGATGAGTAAAATAAAGATGGTAACAAGTCACAGAAATTCAGTGGGTCTTGGGATACTAAATTACTTAGACACATTTTCAAATTTTATGCAGTATTTTTTGACTGGCTGTTTAAAATACTACCATAATTTCCCTCAATATACCGGAACAGTTGTGAATAATATGTGTATAATACATGCAAATACAAAAACCATTTTGGACAAATGGATGGAGTTAGAATAGCAAAATACATTGTCTGCCAAGTTCAGAAAGTGGGAAAGGATAGACTGAGGAAGAAAGAAGGTCAGATGCCAGAAGATCTGGTGGAGTGAAGGATGTCAATTGGGGATAAAGTTGTTGGAAACAAATGTATCCTGGGGCAGTCTGAATCTCTAGGGATGGGGACCACTTGCTTTTATTGTTATGCCCAAAGATGGAGTCTTGGGCATTCCTGGAATAACCTGTTTATTGCCCGTTAAGCTGTCCATCCTACGGTATAAGATGCTGGGTTTGTTAAGGAAAAACATCTTAAGGACACGGGTATAGCTTTCCAATAAAGTAATTGATACAGGCAATATTCTTTTCCAAAAGAGAGTAGCTTTTTATTAATATAATCTCTAATACAGTATATTCTAAAAATCCTAAACAAGGCACAAAATCCTGTACACAAATCCCTTATTACTAGTTTAAAAAGAGCATTCAAACCGTAATAGTATATAGTTTAAATGATTCTAAGTGAAGCAGTTTGTTACAAATGACCAGTTTGCAACAAATTGCCAACAGCAGTTCCTGAATTTGCTACATAGGTTTGCTTATATAGGTAAATTGCAATTAATAATCAAATTTTATGCATTCTTATAAGCACATGCATACATGCTAATCCTATGTACTATGCTGCACTATACTTATACCATACTTAAGCAGCTTACTGTATAAATCAATTGGGATCCCTTTAAATTACAGTAGCTGCCTGTTGCTGCACCTCAGCTCTGGTCATTTAGCTTTGGTCCACTCCAGTCATCTTCTTTATTTCTTCCTGCAGCAGCTCCTCATCATCCGTCCGGTCCCAATTGCTCTCTCTCTCTTTCTCTCTCTCTTTCTCCAAATCCAAAATCTGGCAGCTGGCCTTTTATGCTGCACTCTTGCTCTTTCCTCATATACCTTCCTATTCTTAGAAGCAATTACCCCATTCAAACATGCTCAGTATCAACCACTACCCCGAGCTATGATTGCAGCTCAGACCTTCAGAACAAGTGGTAACAGGTATGAGGGGTCTGACCTCTCACACAGCCTGTACTGCACATGACCAGTAGCTATTAACTTTGCACATGCTCACTGCTGTTATTTACCTCAGAATTATGATTCTGCTGACCCCTACTCATGCACTTGGCCTTTTCCCAAGATGCCATCTTAGAAATTCTGGGCTTTCTGTCAACTAAAGATCGTCAGCTCCCATCTTAGAGTGGAGTGGTTCCTGCTTGTTCAGGCAGACAAAGTGAAGACTGGAGAATTTCTCTAGTAACATTAGAAGTCCCCTATTCTGAGATAGTTACCAAATTCTCAGCATTCACAGACAACAGTAGGCCAATGAATACTGCTGAAAACATCAGAACCTCCTGACTCTTCGGTGCTTTACCTCCTGGAATATGCATCCTCTCAACCATATGCACGTAGCAAATGTTCAGTACAGGAGAGTGCATTATGGATCATCACAGTGTATCTCATTTTGCTTTCCAGACAGCTTCCTAGGCCAGTACTGTGGGTCTCGTGCTTTTTTACTTTTTGGAGGAGTGTCTTGTGGGCCTTTTGCATATGGAACGGAAAGGTTTTTAAGACTTGCTAATATTTAATGGACAACTTTAAAACAAAACCATTTTGTATCCAGTTCTGCTTCCATAGCATATATTTCTGGTGTTTCTCTTTCTCCATTTTATACTGTTAGGGACATCTACAATAAGAAAAATAGTCATTTTAAAAAACTTACATTTTTTGCTGCTCGTTTTGATTACTCCTTGTCCAAAGTCTTTTATATGTTTGTGATATCAACACTGGTTTTTGTGATGTCACAAAGAGGATTATGAATTCAAGATAAACAAAGATGCTATTTTCATGCAAATATCTCTAGTACTAGACAAAAGATGAAGAAGAAAAACATATTTACGTGATACTGTTTACAAAAGGTAATGTTTCTGAAGAAAATGTGGCTTTTTATGTTTTCAGTGAGGTGCCAGCTACCCATAACATCTTGTATACAATACAAAGTAAAAGTTAAGAGCAACCATGGGAAAGTGTTACTAAAAATCCAAGGCCAGACCAGACTTCTGTATTTAAGCCTGTTCCTTCCTGCCTTTATTTTTTTTGAAAGTGAAGATGTACAAACTGATTTTGATAAAATAAGAGGAAATACAAATATTGCCTCAACTTTTTAGAAGTGAACGTGTTTTTTTTGGTTTAGTTTGTGTTTTGGGTTGAAAAAGTTTGGTTAGCTTCTTGAGAGAGAGAGAGACATTTCTTTACGGTAGCAGGAAATACTGAAACACTACAAGAAAATACTATGTGAAGCCAGCAATGTAATATCTTTAAAAAAACTCATCTTCCAGTATTCTTCAAATTGATCTAAAGGAGGAAAGAGTGGGTTCCCATATGTTCAGATACTCTTTGGATCTGAACTTTGGAATGTAAGAACAAATATTTTGGGGTTAACTGATCACAGTGAGCCAGAGTTTGATAGGTTCTTACAATTATACCTGAGTAGGAAGGGGCTAGATTGCACCCACAATAGTGAACTGAGGAGCAAAGATTGAACCTCTTTAGTATATCCTCCTGATTTGTCAGCTGACTCATCATGAACTCCTTTGACTGAAAAAACTGTTTCTAGTCTTTGAACATACTCACTGTCATATCAGAATGATTTCTGTAAAGTCTGGGAGTCTTGTAACTGCATTTCTTTAAGCATTTGGAGAGAGGCACATATTTTGAATCACCTTTGCTCAGATAAGCAGACATTTACTCATGCAAATGATGCCACTGACTTCAGTGAAACTACCTGTGTGATTGAATGCTCACATGCAATGTGTAAGCTTTGCACAATTGTTCACTGAAGGTTCAAGATGCAGTGATTTCCGTGGTCAGATCTGCACCCTTGAGTGGGACCCAGAACCTGAGTTCCTCTCCTCTTGCTATGATCTTGAATGTAAGGCCCTGGAAATATCTGGCAGACTAATGCAGAATAAGTAATATCCTTTGTACAATGAGCAAAAGACGAGTCTACTACACACATTGTCTTACTTTCTGCTGTGCCCTGTATTCCAAAGTAATCTGTGCCCTTAAAAAAATTAATATGTGCCTAAGGCATGCCTGACTCCTTTTTTGAGTATGTGTAGGTCAGTAAATAAAAAAGGCATGTGTCACACTGCCTGGAGTGACTCACAAAGGTCAGACACCCCAAGCAGGTAGTGCGTTCTATAATTAGATTTCACCTTGCCAGTAACAAGTGTGAACTCCTGGATCATTATTCCAGTCTTATTGTGGAGTCACAGAAGTCCCCATAGACTCCAGCATATCTTGCTACCCAGACAAATTGAACTTTTTGATAATGGTCACTTTAACAAAAAAAATATGCCACATCAGGTTTCTCTCATTTCTAAGAGACCAGTCACTTACCCCACATCAACTGCTACTCAAGATCTTACACCAAAGACAACGCTGGTATCGAATTCTATTGTAAAGTAACTAAAGATTTATTCACTAAGAAAAAAGAATGAGTTAACAAGAAGTTAAAGCAGGTAAAATATATGTACAAGTGAATCACAGTTTGTAACTCCAAATGGTGGCAGTGATACAATAAACTGCCAGTTTCCCACAAGTCTTTCAGAGTATCCATATTGTCTCTGGAGATCTCCGCTTTGCATCTGTAAGAGTCCAAAGAGTTCGGATATGAAGGATCTTTCTTTGGATCTATTCTTATATCTTCTTCTCACAGAAGACAAGCAGACAGTCTCTCTTTCCACATGGGCTTTTCCTTTGATGACAGTGAATGAGGTATGTGCTTAGTCTTTTGACCTCCAACCTTTATACATAGTGGCACTTGCTTTGAAATTAGTATTTTCTGTTAAAATCCTTATGATCTTCATTAGCATTTCACAAGATATCTTTGATGGGTTATTTATTTATAGGGATATATTTGCACAATATAAGTGTTTGCTATTACAGCATAACAGGAACAGATAAGAGAAAATAAAACAAGTAACATTCCACTAGTTTTCATGAATTTTAAATATATCATGAATATTTGAATATATTCTTACATTTGCATTCATTTTGATCTACAGTAATACATAAGTGAATTGTCCTCTGGCCCTGATCTGACCTGGTCTGCCAGCATCACGGCATACTCCAAGAGAATTTAGAAACTGGGTTTGTGGGGGAGAGAATTAAATACTGAAGAATGTTTTTCAGTCCAAAATTAAAAATCATTTTCTTTTTGAGAGTTGCAAGGAAATTTGTGATGTTCTGAGGCTTGAATAAAACAATGTCTTTTCTTATGCTTGAAAAAATGATCCTAATTTGTGTATCCACATTAAATTAAAAATTTTCTGTATGTTCCTAGAACGTCTTATTTTAATTTTGGTCAAAATGTATGTGCAAAAATAACTGTAAATTTTCATACCTCCTTTGCATTTGGAAATGATCCCCATGAACCAATTAGGTTTTGAAGTTGTGCTGTGTAGGGCTGTAATTCTAGAAGAGAGATAGAGAGATAAGTCCACTTAACTCAAATTTTGCAGTTTGCAATGTTCTTTTCTTATCCTGAATGAAGAAAATAATGTCAAAGTCCCAAAAGATTAAACATCATTACAATTGTATTACTACGACAATTATCATTATGATTGGTAATAGAAGGGGAAAAATGTATTCAGAGTTCTGTAAATCTTACAGTAGTTCAACAATATTAATGAGGATGTATCCTTTAGAATGGTGAGAGGCTAGAAAGGTTACAATAAAGGGAAGATAAATACTGTAATAAAACCTGAACCTTCCTATATGCTAGGGCTACAGATTCTTGCTCCTAGTCTGCAGAAGAAAACAAATTGATTTAATGTGTTGTGGTTATTGGTGAGATCAGAAATTTCTTTATCTCTAGTTCTCATTTGGATCATTCACTTACTCCATAAATTTGCTAACATGTTTATATTTCCATTAGGGTGAGATCACGGAAATGACATAAACAAAGTTACATAGACAGGGCCAGATTCTGCCACCCTCACTCGTGCTGAATAGTCCCTTACTGTTCAGCTAGTCCCACTGAAGTTGTCATAATAAGATTTTACCCAACAGAGGTAAAAATGGCAAGATTTAGCCGCAAGTCCATCTGTAGTTCAACTTGGATATCCTTTTTGGATACAGTCTGGCTAGTTTTTGCTTTTTGACTTTTTGGGGGGGGGGGGGGGAGGGGGAATCAGTATGAACTCCACATATGAAATGCTTAATTATTACAGTGATGAGGGACACAGAAGTACCTTGCTAGAACCCTTTTATTGCATGACCAATCCTGGTGAGTGGAATAGCGATGGGTAAATTTACAGAGGTTGGTGTTCAGGTTTGGTTTGGCTAAACATGCTTATGTGAAGCTTGTATAAAGTTCAATAATGCATTTCATAGGCTCCCACAATCAGTTCCTCTTCCCTGATGTTGTCTGTCAGGTGGTGACTCAGTGGCTGGCTACCCTCTTTGCCTCTTGGGTTTGTTCTTCCCTAACTCCCTAAGGGCACATTATTGCAGGCCTGCTCTTGTCTCTACATTTTTAGCAAATGATACTTTCAACAAGGATGCAGCCTGAAGGCCAGGGCTCCTCCCCAACTCTAATTTTCCATGGAGATAATGTAATATGCCTGCTCTCCACCTCCACCCCAGCCTAGTCTGGATATAGTTTGAAGTATCATAAGGACAAACTTAATCACATCACATCACCATTTGTGGTTTGAGGCTGGGCCAGAAATCAATAGTGAATGGAATATTCTTCCCTGATTTTTTCTGAATCTTAGAGAAGTTTGGTTCTAGAAAAGAGTGAAGGTTTGTGAGGATGGATTCTCAAATTAATTTATTCGAACTAGTTTGCCTGGCCCAATTCATATCACGATGATTTTTTCTGTATTAAGACTCATCCATGAATGCTAACTTCTCAGTGCAAGCAATACATATTGTGATGGGGTAAGGCCAGATGGCTACAGTAAAGTACTGAGAAACAGGTATGTTAGCCCCAGGCTAAACAAATCCCTAGTACCCTGGTAACCAAATGGCAGTTGCTCCAGGTTAAATCAAGGCACCTTGAACCAATTAAGATCTTTCTAGAAGGCAGTAGAGATAGCTACTTATTATAGAAACACCGCAGCCAATCAAGGCAGGCTAATCAGGGCACCTGGATTAAAAAGGAGCTCACTCCAGTCAGAGAGCCAGAGGAAAGGAGGATTGTGTGAGGAGGCTGGGCCCAGCCATGACGGTGATGAGCCGTTGGAAGAAACAGAAGCTGGCCCCTGGGAGCCAGACAGGTTAGTCCTGGGAGAGAACTTTCAGGAGGGACCAGGCAGAGGACCCTAGATATGAAACATCAGGAAAGAAGTGGCTGAGATAGATGGGACACCAGTGGCGGGGAAGGTCCGGGGACCAGGACCTACTTTATAGTGAAGAAGATCTCCTGTACCGTGTGGTCAAATGTAGGACCAGGAGATACATCAACTTCTGGTGCCACAAAAACATCAAAAAGCCATATTGAGCCTCGCCACAGTCACCTGTTTGGAGGACACTCAGGGTAGAGAAACCTAGGCCAGGATCCTGCGGGAGTTTTCTGGCCAGGAGTACATGAAGATGTTCAGGCGATACTGCACCTCTTGTCCAGAGTGTCAGCTACATAGCCCTCGCCCACCTTGCGGGCCCCTTTGATACCTCTTCCAATAATAGAGTACCATTTGAACGCATAGCCATGGATCTGATGGTCCTGGAGAAGACAGCTCGGGGTCACCAACATGTTCTGGTTGTACTAGACTATGCAACCGCGTACCCCGAAGCCGTTCCCCTACGCAACACAGCTTCCAAGACAATAGCTAAGGAGCTACAACAGATCTTTCCCGGTTGGGCTACTCAAGGAGATACTGATGATCAAGGGACACCTTTCGTGCATCCAAGTTGATGAAAAGATCTCTGTTCATTGCTCCATATACAAGCCTACGGACTCTGTATACCACCCACAAACAGACGGCTTGTGGAAAAGATTCAATAGGACCCTCAAGTCCATGATCCGGAAAGTGGGTGAGCCGGGATGGGAAAGACTGGGAATACCCTATTGCCTTACTCACGTTTGCCATCCGGGAAGTCCCACAGGCTCCACAGGTTTCTCGCCATTCGAACTACTATATGGGCGCCATCCCCAGGGCATTATGGATATGCAGAGAAACTAGGAAAAGGAGCCAAATCCCGGGGAACATAGGCGAGCATGTACTCAGATGAGGGATCGGATAGCTCGAGTTACACCCATTGTATGGCACCTTGGAGAAAGCACAGGAGACCCAACGAACTCATTATAACCACCAAGCAAAGCTTCGACGGTTCCACCAGGGATCGAGTAATGGTCCTGGTGCCCACAGCCGAAGCAAGCTTGGCCCAGTGGCGAGGGACCCTACGAAGTGATTTGAGCCGTGGGAGAGGTAACTATAGGTGTGGCAGCCAGGCCGCAGGAAACCTGAGCAAATTTACCACGTCAATCTTCTAAACCTTGGCATGATCGAGAGGCATGCTTAGTCACCCAGGAGACCTTTCCCACCCGAAGGATAACTTATACGAGCAAGTGAGGATATCACCCGACTTGATGCCAAATCAAAGGTTGAGGCAGCAACATGATTAATCGCAATCGAGGTGCGTTCTCTACAAACCGGGGCGGACGACTGAGACCTATCATCATATCGCATGATCCCGGAGCCAAGAACACTGAGACCTACCGAATCCCAGCAGGCAAAAGAGAAATCAGAGCTGAAGTAAAGAAAGTGCTAGAATTGGCAGTTATAAGATCCACAGTCAGGTGCAGCCCAATAGTTCTAGTGCCTAAACCTGATGGCACCATGAGATTCTGTAATGGACTTTCGCCGACTGAATGAAGTATCCCAATTCGATGCGTACCCCATACCACGCATCGGCAAACTGGTGACCGAACTGGGTAGTGCCCAATTCTTGACTACACTGGATCTGACAAAAGTATTGCAGATTCCCCTGACCAAAAAAGCTAAAGAAAAGACAGCATTCTCTCCACCCCGGACGGGCTATTCCAGTACACAGTCTCCCTTTTGGCTACATGGGGCCCCAGCTAATCCAGCCTCATGGATAAGCTTGCTGCGCCCCCTACTAGTTATGCAGCGACCCATACCTAGATGATGTCATCATCCATACTCCAGACTGGGAACCCACTTGGAGAAAGTTGAGGCCGTAATACGCCCTTAAGGCGGGCTGGCCTCACTGCTAATCCTGCTAATGGCATGGCCTAGGCAGGGCTAAGTACCTGGATATATTGTAGGAGGGGTATAGTGAAGCCCCAAACTAATAAGCTAGAGGCGTTCAAAACTGGCCCCTGCTGACCGAAAGAAGCAGATCCGTGCGTTCCTGCGTTGGTAGGTACTACCAACGTTTTATTCCCCACTCGCCAGTAGGGCAAGTCCTCTACGAACTTGGTGGAAGGCCCGAGGTCCAGACATGGTGAAGTGGACCGACGCAGCGAGAGGGCATTCATCACCTTCGGACAGCTCTCTGTAATGACCCTTCCTCATACCCCAGACTTTACCAAGGAATTTATTTCAAACAGAGCTTCCGAGGTTGGGTTGGGGGCGGTTCTGTCGCAAATGATTGGAGAAGAAGAACAACCCGATCCTTACCTAAGCAGAAAGCTTCTCCCAAGGAACAGAAGTATGCAGTACTTGAGAGAGAATGCCTTGCTGTTAAATGGACCATGGAGACGCTGCATTATTACCTCTTAGGCCGGCGATTTACCCTTGTGACTGCCGTGCACCCTTCAGTGGATGCAGAGAAATAAGGAAAGATGCAAGGGCACCAGTGGTTCTTGTCCTCCAACCTTTCAGTTCCGCATATGGACGAGGGCTGGATGCCACCACGGCAACGCTGATGGTCTTTCACGAGCACACTACCGGCATCCCAAGTGCCTAACCCTATGGTTGTGAGCAGAGGGGGGGGAATGTGATGGGGCAAGCCCAGATGGCTACGTAAAGTACTGAGAAACAGGTATGTGCCCCAGCTAAACAAACCCTATGACCCTGGTAACCAAATGGCAGTGCTCTCAGGTTAATCAAGGCACCTGGAGCCAATTAAGATCTTTCTAGAAGGCAGTAGAGATAGCTACTTTAATTAGACACCTGCCAGCCAATCAAGGAGCTAATCAGGGCAACCTGGTTTAAAAAGGAGCTCACTCAGTCAGGCAGGGAGCACAGAAGAAGGAGTGATGTGAGGAGCTAGGAGCAAGAAGGCAAGGAGCTGAGAGTGAGAGACTGTACTGCGTGGAGGATTGAGGAGGACAAGCATATCAGACACCAGGAGGAAGGTCCATGTGGTGAAGGATAAAGAAGGAGTTTGGAGGAGGCCATGGGGAAGTAGCCCAGGGAGTTGTAGCTGTCATGCAGCTGTTACAGGAGGCACTATAGACAGCTGCGAGCCACAGGGCCCTGGGCTGGAACCTGCAGTAGAGGGCGGGCCTGGGTTCCCCCCAAACCTCCCAACCAGACACAGGAGGAGCTGACCCAGACTGTGGGTTCCACAAGAGGGGAAGATCACTGAGGTAAACAAATCTGCCAATAAGCGCAGGACCCACCAAAGTAGAGGAGGAACTTTGTCACAATATGTATGTCTAACATGTCTTTAACCGGGCATTAGCTATATTAAAGCACTAAAGGTTTCAAGTATATAGAAAGAAATAAAAACAAATGGGTTCTTTCAAAGAGGAGATTCCTTCTACAGTTAGATGACGGGCTGTGTGGTGCAAGTGATGATTTCTGAGATGCACTCACTGAGTGAAATGTAAATGCTTTGATTCTGAATTTATCTGGAGTACAGTGAAAGATTCTAAGGTTCCACGTTTAAAGAAAGTCAAATGCTTATGCTCTTTCATAATCTCAAAGTCTCAGACTGAGCATTTTTCATGTAGGGACTCTCTATTTTCCATAATAATAATAAATTGAGAATAAGTACTTGTAAAAACCTGTCCTGTGATCTACATGAAGAACTTTCTTTAGTGTCCATTGCAAAGCATATGAAATGCTCTTTGACTTTCCCATTGTGCATACTAAGTTTTTAAACCCTAGTCATTTTTAAATACTTTAAAAGCACAGGGCCAGAATCTATTCTGTGCTTAACTTCCTCTGAGAGCAGCAGAGCAGGGATGCTGTCAAGTCCTTGACTCTGCCACAATCTGGGCCCAGACAGGTTATAGCAAATGAGGGGCCCTTCTAATTTGCACCAGTTGGCAACAATCCCTAAGAGACCATACGTGCAGCTGAGCATAGCTGGAGTACAGTGTGCACCAGTCATTCCTATCATCTCTACACTTTGTGCTGGTAATTTTTAGAGACCTGACTATGTTGGCTCTTCACTCAATTGAGGACGTCCCCATGGTGAGGTATCCACTGGAGGGAACTTAGCAGCAGAGCATCTGGCCAAAACATCTTGAAAACTCTTCTGTTGTGTTTGATACAGGGATAACACAAAGGAAAAAAGACAAAATACACCCCCTACCCTTCTAGGGCAGCAAGACATATATATTCTATAGCAGGGTGGGCAAACTATGGCATGTGGGCCACATCCAGCCCACGGGAACGTCCTGCCTGGCCCCCAAGCTCCTGGCCCGGGAAGCTAGCTCCCGGCTCCTCTCCTACTGTCCCTCCTCCCCCACAGCCTCAGTTTGCTCCGCCGCCAGCGCAATGCTCTGAGCAGCAGGGCTGTGAGCTCCTGGGGCAGCACTGCTGCAGAGCCAGCCTGACCCGGTCTCTGTGCTGTGTGGTGGTGGCAGCAGTGTCGCCAGCCACCCTCGCTCCAGGCAGCACGGTAAGGGGGCAGGGAGGGTTGGATAGAGGGCAGAGGAGTTCGGGGTGGTGGTCAGGGAGCGGGGCGGGTGGATGGTGGTCTGGGGGGAAACTGTGTTGAATAGGGACAGAGATCCGGGGGAACAGTCAGGAAGGGAGGGGAGTTGGATGGGATGTCGGGGGCAGTCAGGGCCAGGGGTTCTGGGGGAAGTCAGGAGAGAGGGAGAAGGGGTGGTTGGAGGGGCAGGGGTCCTTGGGGGGGGCGTCAGGAATGAGAGGAGGGATTGGATGGGGTAGCAGGGATCCGGAGGCAGTCAGGGGATAGGTAGCAGGGATGTGTGGATCGGGAAGGGGTCCCAGAGGGGCTGTCAGGGAACGAGAGAGGAGGGGTTGGATGGGGCAGGAGTCCCGGGGGGCATGACCCCCTCCCCTAATGGACCCTCCATACAATTTACGAAACCCGAAGTGGCCCTCAGGCCAAAAGGTTTGCCTGCCCCTGATCTATAGGTTGGAAGAGCAACCTCTGTGCCTGTGCAGAGTGCTGAGGCAACAGTATCAAATACACATGATTTCTTCTGTGGCACTGGACTGGCACAGCTCTAGCCAGGACCAGGAGGCGCAAAGGTCACCTTTGCACACAGCCTGACTCCTGAGTTATGTTGTGTGCTTCTCCATCATAGTAGAGGACTTTGGCCAATATATTTAAATGAATCAGTGTCAATCTCCTGCTATTAAAATTTGTTACTACTCACATACTTTCTTCTCCCTCACTTATGAGTCAATGCCTAAAGCAATATTACACTGGGACAAATAGAGCAAACTGTGCCTTCCCTGTACCAGACAGCCCTGATCCTGTGATGTGACGCTTCTGGCCTTTATCTTATTGACAGTAAAAATAGATTGCTGTACATCCACTAGCTTTGTTTTTATATCAAAAAGAACATGTGGGAGTATTGCCTGAAAGTATGACAAAATATATAATGAATTAATTACTGGAAAGTAAAAGGTTTCATGAAGAAGATAGACACTTTAAATATGGATTGAGATTGGCAGAAGAAAAGACTGACCCCCAAACCCTAGCATGTGCTTAGTGAAGAAGTACTGTCTAATGAGAGCATGAAGCAATCAGCACTGTAAAGGCACTGACTGCGAAAGTAAACATGGAAAAAATAAACCACATCAAATTAATATTCCCTGGAGTCAAACAGATCAGATTTGTAAAGGAAATGTATTCTTATTCTATCTGTTTCTGGAAGGAAATCCAGTGAAGACTGCTTACTTACCATCATATAGAGTTACAGAACACTTCATATTGAAGAAAAATTGATACTACTCCCTGGTTTTACTATTTTAGGGAAATGCTTGGAAGTTTTTCTACATATAAAATTAAGCACATTTTATTTTCAGATACAAGATAAATGAAAGAGCTGTTTTATCAAAAGATTTCAATTGCTGCATTTATTTTTTTTCATTATACTATTACTACATATGAATATACACCATGGACATATTGTTTCTGTACGTATTACCATCTGAGTTTTTTCAGGGGCATTTCAAAACCATGGTGTCATGGTATAATTCCCCACTCTGAACTTAGCGTCCAGAAGATGGAGTACCAGCATGAATTCCTCTAAGCTGAATTATCAGCTTAAAACCTGTAGCGCTGCCACCAACCAGGAATTCCAGTGCCTGGTACACTCCGGTCCCCTCAAAACCTTGCCTGGGGAACCCCAAGACGCAGACCCTCTGGATCTAACACAAGGAAAGTAAACCCTTTCCCCCACCATTGCCTCTCCCAGGCTTCCCCTCCCTGGGTTACCCTGGAAGATCACTGTGATTCAGACTCCTTGAATCTAAAAACAGAGAGGAAAATTCACCTTCCCCCCACTCCTTCTTTCTCCTCCTCCCAGACTCTTCCTAAGAGAGAAAGTAATCCTAACAGAGAGAAAATTAACCTTTCTCTCCCCCTTCCTTCCTTTCTCCCCACCAATTCCCTGGTGGATCCAGACCCAGTCCCCCGGGGTCTCACCAGAATAAAAAAACAATCAGGTTTTTAAACAAGAAAAGCTTTTAATTAAGAGAGAAAAACAGTAAAAATTATTTTTGTAAATTTAAGATGGATTAAGTACCGGGTTTTTCAGCTATAGACACTGGGAATACCCTCCCAGCCTAAGTATACAAGTACAAATTAAAATCCTTTCAACAAAATAAAAATTTGAACTCCTTTCAGCCAAATGCGCATTTGCAAATAAAGAAAACAAACATAAGCCTAACTTACCTTATCTACCTAGTACTTACTATTTTGAACTTATAAGAGCCTGTATTGGAGAGATTGGAGAGAAACCTGGTTGCACGTCTGGTCACTCTCAGAACCCAGAGAGAACAGCAACCAAACTAACAGCACACACACCAACTTCCCTCCTTCAAGATTTGAAAGTATCCTGTCCCCTGATTGGTCCTCTGGTCAGGTGACAGCCAGGCTTACTGAACTTCTTAACCCTTTACAGTCAAAAGAGATATAAAGTACTTCTGTTCTATTAACTCTTACTATCTGTTTATGACACCTGGGCAATCCATATTTATAATAGGTTAGGTTCCAGAACAAAAAAAGTTGGGAAATGCTGAATTTGTCCTTCTCATATTTGGGGCAAGGTTGGACATGGTAGCTATGAATACTAAGCCCAATGAATTGAAGAAAAATTGGTACCTTCCAGATCAGGTATTCTGCACTGCAGTGCTCACTAGCATGGAGTCATATTGCCAACTCGGTGATTTCAGGAGGATGGTATTGAGCATGCTCAGAAAGTCAGAGGGTCTTCAGCCTAACACAATGGTTGACATTCACAACCTTTCTTGACGTTAGTTGTATAAAGTCTGTAACTATAATAAAATTGATAGGAACGAGAAGCCAGAAGCAAAAGTCTGGCATATACAGCTTTTCCCTGGAAAGGACGTCAACCATGTCAGTGGATTAAAAGAGCTATGTCGCTATGATATTTTAGAGGTGGTGGGGGAAAAACAAACAAAAATTATCAGCCTACAAGGGCTTTATGACCTTTGCTCTGTTCTCATCCTGTGGATCAGTATGGCCTGGATTCACGTGCCATATATGAATAGCTTCTGTGGGCCAGATAACATTGCTTCTGAATGGCTGAGCCAGCAGCTGTATGACGAAGACACCTTACAGTTACTTGGGTGGACAGAAGGCTGTGGGTAGTTTAGATACAGTTGGACTCAACTAAACTCAGACTGAAAAAAACAAAACATAAAACTCTTTTAAAAAGCATATGAGCCACTAAAACTTTGTCATACTCACAGTTTTCACTGTATGGTATTAGCAGCCTGGCACCAAATTCAATTCATAATAAAAGCCAGTCAAAATATGCCAAACTCTCCTAATTTAATTCTAATAGGTGGAGAACTGGAGCATCTGTGAGGATGCACAGCACACAATGCTGTGCCACAAATGAGAAGCATTGAAATAAAAGACATTACATCAAAAATGAAAATGCACAAGTTCTATACAGTAGAACTTTGGAACCTGTGTATGAACAAATTACTGGCAGACTGGGCATGCTCTGAAACCAAGTAATTTGAATTTATTTTCAGATCCACTCTTCACTCTAGTGGCACCCAGCAGTTAATGTCAGGTTTTAATATTTCAGTCATTTTTCAATTGCTGTGGTTGGATATATACAGAAGGATGTCAACCTAGATGTATTTTTAATAGAAAATTATTGTATTGATTCGGCATTTCTTTTAGTATATTGAAAGAAGCAAAGCCATGTAGGAAGTTAGTTCCTTAAAATAAAATAGATTTATTTTCTTATTTTAAGCAGGGAAAGGTTTGCGATCACTTAGATTTTTGTTTTCAAGATTAGCTATTGAGGGATTTCAGGGGTCATCATGTGGAATGGAGGGGCAGATCTTGTTAACTGCAAACTGCATTTGCTAGTATCCATTTCCATTCAGTCAAGGAAGACGTACCCCAAAATTTCTGGTATGTCAGCGGGCAAATATTTGATTGCTGTTGGCTCTACTAGTGACCAATATACAAGGAAAATTCAGACACCCTTCTACCATCCCCTGAACAAGATGGCTGGTGAAGGCACTGTGTCTGTGTTGACCTTGTTGGAAAAAGTTGCTGCAGACACATTAGATGTCATGGCCACCATGGCCACAACACAACTGAGTGTTACCTTAATTAACTCCTCTCTGCAAGCAGGGGCAGCTCTAGGTATTTTGCCCCCCTAAGCTCGGCAGGCAGGCTGCCTTCGGTGGCTTGCCTGCGGGAGGTCCCCGGTCCCGTGGATTTGGCGGCACGCCTGCAGGAGGTCCACCAAAGCCATGGGACCAGCAGACCTTCCGCAGGCATGCCGCCAAAGACAACCTGCCTGCCGCCCTTGCGACAACCAGCAGAGCGCCTCCCATGGCTTGCTGCCCCAGGCATGCGCTTGGCGTGCTTGTGCCTGGAGCCGTCCCTGTCTGCAAGCGCTGATGAGATGGGTGAATGAAGCAGAAGGGAGGATATTATTGGTGGAAGATCAGGTACAAGAGCTCTTTGCCCAAGTGCAGAGAAGCCTAACAGACTTATTTTCTCTTAAATGCAAATTGCAGACTGTGAGGGAAGGTTTCACCACAATGATCTGAGAATTACAGGAGTACCTGAAGGAGCAGAAAAAGGCAAACCCCTTGAATTTTCTTCACTGAAGTGCTCAGCCTGGCAAATGATTTTAAATTTGATTTAGAAAGACCACATAGGTCCCTGGCTCCTAAGCCAACCACAAATGCAAATATACCCTTATTGTCAGATATCTCAGATTTACTGTAAAATAAAATATAATACAGCTATCTCATGAAAATAATAATAAAAAAAACTATTTGGGGGGAGGCTGTTAAATAAGATAATGAGTTTTCAAGATTTTGCAAGAGATGTGGTTGAACAGAGATTTGCCTTTAAAAGAGCTAGGGAACTTGCTAAGAGACGAGGGCTCAAATATTTTATTAAGATTCCATTTCAGTTCCATATCAAGGTTGGTGAGGAAGTGCAGCTGTTCCAAAAGCTGCAAGAAGCTGAAGGTTTTTTAAATAGCCTGTTCTAAACTGACTACTTGTTCTGTTTTCACACCAAGTTTACTTCCCAGTTGTTACGTCTGCCCTGCTTGCAGAGATGAACTTATCCAGTGACTATGACTAACTTCCTTACTGATTTGGGTTATGTCCTATGCTCCACAGTTATGCTTTATTAACACTTGGGACATGTATATCAATTCTTATCAAATGGCTGAATGTGAAGTGCTCCAGCAAAGGAGTTAAGGGAACACTTAATCCCAAACTGATCTCATGGGAGTGAACTGACTATGAGAAGAATATATTTAAATTGTGAATTAGCAATATTAAGTGCCTTTGCTCTTGTAGCTATATTGGGAAGTTAATGAAACATTTGACAACGTCCCTAACTGATCAGATCAATATGAACCATTTGTTTGTGATTATACAAAGTCTGTGTATCCCTGTTGCTCTATAGAACTTGTAGACCCCATTTCCACTTTTTAAAATTGATATCGGTGCAGTGTTGCTGTCTCTCACTGCTGGGGTTTCTCAAAGCCTGGCAGCTTTCCATTCCATGCGCTGGAAAGGTGAGAGAGGGCCCTTCTCTGTGCAAGACATTGTGAGATGTTGCTCAGGAACTGAGCAATGTAGTTGTACCCTCTATTGGCCAACAGAGCAGAAGAAAGGACCAACCCAGGTTGCTGAGCTACATGGAACAGTGATTGCTGCCCTTCCTATCCCTTCCAACTCCCTCTCTCTCATACTGCCCCATCTCTAGAGAGACAAGACGGGAGATAATATCTTTTATTGGACCAACTCCTGTTGGTGAGAGAGAAAAGCTGTATCCTGGGACCAATACAGCTACAACTTTTGCAAATACATCCCCCCACCCCGTTTGTCCTTTTCGCCATCTCTGACTTCCTCTTGCCTTCCTCTTCCCCCATGCCCTTCCTCCACCTCATTACTTCCCTCATCTACTTCCCAATCTCTTTATCATATTACCCCACACCCTGTATCGTCTCCCTTAGCTTCTTCAGCTCCTTTCCGCCCCCTAACATATTCTATAAGCTCAGACCTGAGGATATGAACACAAAGGATGAAATTTGCATAGAATCACTTGTTGAATTGGATTTTTTGTTTTGCTCTTTGGTGCACAAATGAACAGTTTGTGGGAGCAGTAAGATTCTCATCTATCAGTTATATTTTCATTTAATCTGGGGAAGGGAAACTAAATGTTTTATTGGGGAAGTGGTGCTTGTGCCTCTGGAAAAATAATCCCCACAACATATAATGTCTCAGTACACCAAGGTGGATGACCAGTCCTCTAAACAGATTACAGTTAGGGGATAATACACGGGCATATCCTTGACAAACCAGGTTAAGATATATCAGGGTTGTGGATTGTGTGATTTCTCTTTACAGTGTTCTCACTTCTTTGTTGTATGGCAAATCTGGGATGCCTGTTAGAAAATATCATTTAAATAGTGGGTACTGTCAGAGCTTCCAGCTTGGGTGATAGGTCTCTCTGGTCCACTCCCACAGGAAATTACCATTGGTTTAGTTTTGTTTCTAGTATTAAGGATATGACAACTGCTGCTTTTTCATTGTGATTTATTTTTTAAGTGAGTAGATACCGCTCAGGATAGAGTGGGCATGGTTTGCCCAGTACCACACACTGAACACAACCAGTCGCTCCTGGGAATAGGTCAAGTTGTTATGTATATCAGTATATGTTATGTGTTTTTATATTTTCCTTTAACCTGTGCTTTTCCCTCCCCCTCTTCAGAGCCCTCCCTACATCTCCTTAGCACTCCCGCTCTTCCCCACTCCTTGCTACCTCCCTCTAAACCAGCAACACTCAAGAAAATTACACCCTGCATGACTATAATTTGCTTCTGCAGGTGGCTGCAACTATTGCTGACACTCTTCTCCCCTCACCCCGCATTCTCTTGCACCTACTCTGTTCTCTGGACATCTGGCAAATGGTGAGCATCTGTCAAGATAATTCAAGAGGCGTCTAAGGCATTTCATCTCTAGAGTCCCATACCCCCTTGTGTGATTCTTTGTGGGGAGTAGGACAGGATATAATAGAACAAATGAAGCAAACATTCTGTTATCCTTGGTTGTAAAATCACACATGACAAAAATAATACTTAGCGCAGCCAAATGGTTTGAATTTCAGTTTGACTTCCTGGAATGTAGAAGGACTCAACAGTCCAATTAAAAGAAACCAAGTATACTCATTCCTAAAGACAGCAAAGGCAGCTATCATGCTTTTGCAAGAGATGCACTCAGGGCCGGCGCTTGCATTTAGGCAACTTTGGCAGTCGCCTAGGGCACCAGGATTATGGATTATGGATGGGGCGGCATTTTGCCAGGGGGGGGTGGCAGGCAGCTCCGGTTGACCTGCCGCAGTCGTGCCTGTGGAGGGTCCCCTGGTCTCGTGGCTCCGGTGGAGCTCCCACAGGCATTTCTGCAGATGGTCCGCTGCTCCCGTGGCTCCGGTGGACCTCCCGCAGGCACCACTGTGGCAGCTCCACTGGAGCCGCGGACCACGGGACCCTCCACAGGCACGACTGCGGCAGGTCCACTGGAGCCGTGAGACCTGTGTGCAGGGTGGCGAAATGGCCCAGCACCTAGGGCGCCAGAAACGCTGGTGCTGGTCCTGGATGCACTTGACCACAGATGAAGCTGCTAAATTAGAACATGACTGGATTGGAAAAGTAGTGTCTTGCTGCTTCTTATCCAGAACGGGGCGGTGGGGTAGCCATATTCTTCCATGAAATGCCGGGAGTGCCGGTTTCTGAAGGCTTGTCAAGACTAACTCTTAGTTTAAAGCAAACTGGGAGGTGAATATGTTCTGCACTAGTCTGCCACCCACTAACTGTTTCTGTGGATCGTGCTGACATGCATTAAAAGTTTGTTAATGCACTTTGATCTAGTCCCATTTCAAAGATGACTAGATCAAAGTGCATTTACAAACTGCTAATGCATGTCAGCAGGGTCCACACATACAGTCTGCAGCAGAGTAGTGCAGGGTAGATTCACGCCCCAGCTTGCCACAAACTAATTGTTCATGTAGACAAATCCTAAATAAATTTTGGACAGTCAGGGCAGTTTTTTAATCCTTAAAGTCACCATAAATGGACTTGAACTAATCTGGCTAATATGTATGTGGTCTATCCTTGATGATCTGGAAACCTTTCATAGGTTTTTTACTAAATTATATGGGTCATAAATCAACCATAACTAGAATGGTTCTGGAATTACACATTGAAGGTCTGAAATTATGTAAAATCTGGCATCTGATGTATCCAACAAGTAGGGAAAATTCATACTTTTCCCCATTATATATGGAGATATACCTATCTCATAGAACTGGAAGGGACCCTGAAAAGTCATTGAGTCCAGCCCTCTGCTTTCACTAGCAGAACCAAGTACTGATTTTGCCCCAGATCCCTAAGTGGCCTCCTCAAGGATTGAAGTTATAACTCTGAGTTTAGCAGACCAATGCTCAAACCACTCAGCCGTCCCTATCCCCAAAACCATATGGGTCCTATTCCCATACAGATTTATTTTTGATCTGCAAAGACTTGGTTAATTCTGTAATTGACGCCTCTATTGATACAATTGCTGTCACACATAATGCTCTTATAACTCTTTGAATAGCAACAAGTCTGGGAAAGAAACAGCTATCTAGATGGAGGTTTAATTCTTCACTTTTATTAAACCTCATTTCAAAAATTGTATTCTGAAAGAATTTGGTTTGTTCCCAGAGACAAACGAATCCTTAACATCTTCTAGCTGGCTAGTGTGGGAGACACTCAAGGTCTATTTGAGTGGTAAAATGATTAGTTTTGCCAAGCAAAGGGAACATAGGGAAAATGGTGGCATCTCTAGAAAAAGTAAAAGCTTGATTTGTCTTATACTACAGCTCCATCTCCAGATTTGTTGCGATCTCTTATCAACTATAGATGTGAACTCAATAACCTGTAGTCATCCTATTTCATCCTATTTCAACTTGGACATGATTTCTGGGAATCAGATGAAAATGCTGATAAATTGCTAGTACACAACCTGATAAAAAAGGTCTCTGCTTGTATAGTCATGGCCATCTCTGATAAATATGGTAAATTATGGACATCATCTAAAGATATTAACAATGTGTTCTTTAATTTCTCTAAAGAACTATACAAATTGGATACACATGTCTGCGCAGATGCTTTGGATTAAATTTTCAAAAATATTACATTCCTGCAAATTTCTGCAGCCCAGTGTGGAAATCTTGATGCTCCTTTAACAGAGGACGAGTTAGCTGAGGCCATTAAAATTATGAAAACTCCCAGGCCAGATGTCTTCCTCACTGAGTTCTACAGATACTTCCTTGAACTCCTCTCTGACAAGATGCTTGAAATGTTTAATGAACTTACATCTAGAAATCACCCTTCCATCTACACTGAGTGAAGTCCTAAAATATGTGATTCCTAAACCAAAAAGATGTTGTACTATTTCCAGTTATAGACCAATTTCACGTACTGGCAAATTTCTGGCCATGAGACTGAAGAAGGTCTTGGCTCTATCATGTAAATGTTTGGATTTGAATTTGTTTTAGTTACTGGATCCATCAGTTATGTTCTCACGCAGCCTCTCACATCACAACCAACAATGTGACCTCAGATACCTTCAGGGATACTAGGCAAGGGTACTCATTGTCTCCCATTACTTTTTTATTTGGTTTCTGAGCCTTGGGGAATAGCTATACAGCCTCATCTAGATATCTGAGGCATACAGCTTGAGCATGGAGTATAAAATGGTGTTATATACAGATTACACCCTTTTGCATGTATCCAAGCCAGAAACCAGGATTCCAGTTCTCTTACTGCTAATTTAAAAAATTCAGCGCAGTGTCTAGTTACAAAATAAATTGGGAAATAGCAGACTTATTGCAAATGTCCCAGTTGTCCTGCAGTGGAGCTCTTGCTCAATGGAGTTTTTATAGGCAAACTGATTCAATTAAGTACCAAGATATAAAAATAACAAGAAATCTTAACAAACTAAAGACAATATATTTAGATCCTGTACTCTTTCAAATATTTAGTGATACAGATAGGGTGCATCCTCTCTCCTTGAGCCTGTGGGGAAGGGTTAACACAATACAAATGAATATCCTATGTAGACTTCTTTATATTCTAAGTGTATATATCCCGTTGTCCTACCTGTACATATCCCTCTGTCTTATTTTAGAAAATGTAATCGCTTCATTGGAGTCTTCCTGTGGGCAACACGCATGACTATCATTTAAAAAAACTCCAGCTTTTTATAGGCAAGAGGAGGTTGGACTCCCAGAACTATAAAATTACTCTAATGCTTTTATCATGTCACAGATGGCAGACTGATTCAAGCATGCTAATACCCTTATTCTCACATGCATTAATGCATCCAATTCCCCTTGTTCGTCTCCTCCGTTCTTCTTCTTGGCCACTGGAGAAAAACAAGGTGCCAATAATGGTGATTGTGTGAAGACCCTTGCTATCCTAGCTGTCAGGTACCAATTACATTCTTACCATTATGCAAAAGCACCTGTTGGGGCAATCCAGACTTGCAAATTGGGAACAAACCTATAATTTGAAAGAACTGGCTGATCGGGGCAACATATGGATTTCCTGATTAGTCAGTGATGAGGGCTTTGTCCCTTTTGTAACACTAAAGCAAAGTTATGACCGGCCACCCTCAGCAGAGTGGCAGTACTTACAACTAATTATATGTCTGCACTGTAATGTAAGTCCAGAGTTAGTAGAACTTGAATTAGCAGACCCTGGGATTGTTAACTTAAATCTGGAGTGCCTTCACTCAGTTGTAATCCTAGGGTACAAATAGTTGAACCCTGGTCTCAACCAGGGACTCCGACATCTACACTGCATTATGTGGGCCCAACTTAGCTGCTCATACCCCAGATTTCCTACTGCTCTTCTAAAATGGGGCCCTTTGTTTATGGTGAAGTGTATTGAAAACTTGACCATTGAATAAATGTGACTGTCCCCAGGAAAAGAGAAAGTAGGATTATGATATACTTCTGGTGAACTCCCAGACCATCAGTTCTGTGGAGCTGCAGCTACACTGCAAAGCAGTAGTGCTTGAACCCTGGGTTCTGGCTTTCCTCAGACTCGGGATCTTCGGTCCTGTGGGGGCCTGGGACCATGGGTCAAAGCATTAGGTTAGCACGATTTGTATGTAGATGGAAGGGGGATTATGCCTGAGACTGAGCCCAAATCCTGGGCTTACATTGTAGTGTAGACATACCTTTAGACACCTGCTATCATATCAATTTTGTTCACGTGCCTTAGGTCTGCCAGAGGCCCCAGAACTACTGAGAACCTTAGAAATGCTTCACAAAGTCCCCAGGTCCATGCCAACTGTATATTTTGTTAATGAAGATGAATTCCATTAATCTGGAGTCTCTGTGAAAGCATGGAAAAGGGATTTACCACACAGCTTAAACAATCCCATTGATGGAGCATATTTTGTAGTGCTAAAAATGCTTATGTGACTCTCAGGCTATGCTTGATACAACAACAGATTTTATTCAAAACGTATTGGACACCACAGAGGTTGCACAAGATAAAGGCCTTATCCTTTGATATTTGTTGACAGTGTAACAAAGAAGGAACCACAATGATACAACTGTCAGGCAGTTGTGGAGATAGGTGGACACGACTAAAACAGAACAGTTTCAGCAGCCAAATCTCATCTGAAAACTATATCCTAAGATATTTATCTGCTAAACTTGGTTTAACTCCACTACAAAGACTTTGGCTCTTGAGAGCTGCTATGATCACCAAGTGTTTGATTTTACAAAAGCTGAGGAGTGGGCTTATCCACAGATTAGAGCATGGTATTCGGACTTGTTGAGTTAGGAGCCAAAGAAATAACAATTTATCGCCATAGACAGCAAATGTGAGGAAATTTGAGCCCTGTCTCCAGATATATTTGGGAAAAAAAATATTCAGATAGCCCAAAGAATTTATACCTCCATTTCGTACACCCTTCTCCTTTTTACTTTCCCCTTTTTCTCCGCTCCCTATTCACATATGTTTTTTTCTGGTTTTATTACAGTTACCACATCCTAACATGTTATGTCTATGTAGTATTGTCTGGTTTTGTATTGTCTGGTCTTGGCAGCTTTGACAAGTTGTAAAACTGTGTAATTCCAGATTTCTGTTGGAAAGCCTATGAAGAGTGCGATGTATGGAAATAAATACAAGCTGTTAATCATTTACCTTTTTGAACTTTTTGGTTGGCTGTTTCTTTACACAAATTAATTAAAAAATCATAAAATGAGTATTGAAAATGTGTAATTGTGACTTTTTATAAATTGTTATTTTTCATAAGTAACACTGAAACTTGTAAATTTCAAAACAGTTGATGCAAAATATTTAGTCTCATTTGTCTGATTTTGTTTTTTTTTGTCATTTAGGACCTGGTTTTGTTTGTTTGTTTTAAGTCAGAATTAAATTACTTGGGCTATGCTTGTATTTTGTATCTATGATGCAAATTATACCCTAAATTAAATCTGATTTTCAGGAAATAGTATATACGTGTAATTGAAAAATAATGGAATGTGCAAGCTTTCAGTGCTTCATCACTGTTTTTCCTTCCTTTGTAGCCTCAAAATAATTTAATTGTATGAAATAGGTCAAGAATGCACTGTGACTCTCAGACATGTGTGTTATGGACATATGGAATACAGTGTGTGTCTGTGTGTGTGCGTGTGCATGACTGTGCACATGGGGTGGGGGCACAGGGATAGGTGGGGGAAAGAGGGGTGGTACTGACACTTGGTGGCAAATATGTGAATCCAGGCTGGGTAGGAGGTTTCTGGGTATTACTACCTGCTCCTGGCCCGTTTCAACCCCTCCAGGCCCCTCCCGGCCTCATCCTGGAAACCACAGTGACTGCCTCAGCCCTTTTGGGTCCCACTCTCACCTCTGCCCCCTTGTCCAAGCATGCACAGGTATATTGCATTGTGGAGGCACTAGCCCCTTCTGCTCCCTCTCTTTTCCCACCTTTGTTATCGCTGCCCCGTGTGGATATAAATGAGAATGTGCTTCATGCTTCCTTCCTTTCCCACTGCAGCAATTTAATGAATTTAGTAGTCAGTCAAGCAAAGAAGCACATGGAGTGGGAGAAATTTTCATGTGACAGCACTGAGAACTGTGCAGCAAATAATTACTGCCATCTTTTGACTGTAAATTATTTAGTGTACAAATGTTCACTACTATTCTGGGAATTAGCACGTGAATTTGGGAGGGTATTTTGTGAGGAAAAGTAAATCTTTTAAAGAGAACTATGTACTTTGCTCTTACAAAGATATACCAAGGTATTCTACAGTAATAGTCCAAATCACCACATTTACAATAGTGGTACTCCAGTGCACTACATCTTTGTAAGGATGATTTCTGTGCTATCTGTAAGTGGTGAATTCTTTGTGATTCACAGGGTTATTAATGTCAGACAGTTTTGGACAAAGAGATTGCTAATTAACTCATGGCATAAGAATAGGCAAATTCAGTGCCATCTGAGAGGCGCTCTGTCAGAATTAATATTGTATTTAATTAATGTTTATATTTTTATGAATATCATTATTATAACTGCAAGTTGCAGTTTCCATATTACTCTTTAGAAAGGTGAAACACAGATGCGCAGTTAGAGTAAAAAAAGTTGTGAAATCCCAGTGGAGAATTAAAACTCTTTCCCTTGTGCAGATTGGATTGCTACCATGAAGTGAGCTGTTAACCCAGCGTAGAGAACAAATGGGAATGACAGAAGGCTACATATTCAGACAACTTGTCATGGAACTGTTCCTTCCAGAGTTGGAGTGTTAATTTGTTGTATTTCCATAGTAGTGTTTTCAAGAGAACTCCAGGTTGTAATGAAATTAGGTTTCACTTTTGGATTGGAGTTGTTCACTAACAGGTACCTCTGAGATGTACCATTCAACTCTCCAGAGCCACAGGACCCAGTGTAGTGCATAAGGGACTTGCTACCTTATCCTATGTCCATTGAAATGGATGGCAAAGCTTCCACTGATTTTCCTGATGCAGGATCATGCCCTTGGAGTGCACACAGCAGGCGGAAAGAGGTCCATCATATAGACCAAACAGCTTCTTCTCTATGTCAGGCCTAGCAAGTCTTGCCCACCAGATGAACCTAGAATGCATGTTTAAAAAGATTGTCATTTAAATATTATGGTAGTATAAGTTACAGATACCACTCACTCACCTCTCTCAGAACAGGGTGAAGTTAGAACTGCCATGTTTAAACCAAGAATCGAAATAGCTAATGGTGCAGTTTTGCTAGATAGCATGGTTTTATGGCTGTTAATATTTTTATTTGAATTATATTAGTGTGCAGAAGACCTAACTGAGATCAGGGCCACTGTGGTAAGCTCTGTACAAACACATGGTAAGAGCCCACAAAAGCTTATTATGTGAATAGACTAGACAGACAAGAGTGGGAAAAAATATTGTATAGATGTTAAAATGAGGCATAGAGAGTTAAAGGCCCAAATTGTTAAGGTCCAGATGCTGTGCTCAGCGTTTGACTTGCAATAAGGTTTAGGCTCCTAAGTGCCTAAATCATTTTGAAAATCAGACTTAATCTCCTAAATCAGTTAGGTGTTGCAGCTGTGAACAGAGCAGCACCTATATACCTTTAAAAAAAGAGCTGAGTATTGAACCCCAGTGACTAGGCTATCCTTAATTTCAAATGTTGAATGAGCTTTGCTTTTGTATATATTGAGTGTTACTGCTCAACTAGCAAGACATATGTGGTCAAAGTCACATTATGCACATTGTTTTGACAAGATGTTTAGAGAAAGAGAGAGAGAGAGTATAACTTCATATTTGCAAATCCATAAAAGCAATAGAAAAATAAACTTTCTTTAAACTGAATATTCTTATATTATTCACTTGACAATAATGCTTCTTTTCATCTATACTTTGTTACTAGAATACACTGGTTGGTATGGTTTATAAGCAGAATATGAAAATAACGTATATATTACGTTATGCTTGTCATGATACCCTGTTAGCTACTTTTATCTTCATAAATTTGAATCTAAACAAGGGCAGCATTTTAATGCCATGTAGATCACTGAAACATATTGTGTTCATTAGGAACACATCCTAACCTCCGTATCAACAAGTTGAATGTTGGATTAGCATAAGTAAACCTTTAATGGTTAAAGTTTTTGAATATGTCAACTGATTTGTAAAATGTAAATGTTTTATGAGTAATAATGTTAAAGCTGATTTTGATTAATGAAATACAATCTACTTATTCTTTCAGCAGTAAGCCTACAAGCATCTAACCAACTAATTAGTCTCTTTAGGTAAAGAATTAAGTCAGTCTTGAGTTTAAAAGAATATTAAAATGACAAATATAACTTTGACCTGTTCTGAAAAGTGGCTGCATTAAGAAAATAATGTCCCTTGGGGGGGACGGGAGAGATAAATCAGAAAAAAGTGATACTCGGATAAAAGTATTGTAAAAGGTCATTAGTTCTAAATATTATGAGTATTTAGATTTAAAGAGTTAAAAGAAAATCTGAGGAAATAGGAATAGATTTACATGATATGGAATTTTTCAAAGCAAAGTGTATCCTGAAACATTTTACATTATTAAAAATTGAGTGCCTCGACTACAAATCATGAAATGAAAATATATATTATTCATCAAGGGCATGAATGTAAAAGGCGCTGAACACCAGCAGCTTCTACTGACCGCAGGTGTGGAATAACTATACAGACTGTAGCCCGCTCCAGCACTATTAGGAGTCAATGGGTATCTTTCCATCAGATTTGTGGGGTTTGGATTATACAGTACATCCAATAGGTTCAAATTATTCTTTTTTTAAGTTTATATTTTGATTGTATTCCACATAAAGGACATATCAGTGTGATACATATGGGGATGCTCAGCAATGAATGTTGATCTGTATCACAAAATATTGTTTATGTATTGGATTTCTGTGACGGTGTATTGGACTGTCAGAGGAGAACAGTCCGTTTCAACTGGAGATGGTTAAACATTTTCAGACACAACAGTTATCCACTCAAAACTGCAGTTTTGTCAAAATCACAATGTTTTACAGTAACATATCAATTTCAACCTTTTCATCGGGGAAAATAACCAGCACATTTTGTTTTGTCTTTATCATTTAGATTGATTTTCTTTTGGTTTTAATGTGACATCAAATATGAATTTTAATATTATATTATGCCAATATATATTATATTAAGTATAATACATGTCAGAACAAAATATTTTGACAGTCCTAAATCTCTTTTATTTTTTTTTTTAGAATTTTTGTTTTATGGGAAATTTCAAAATTTTAGCTTCACATTCCAGTTCAGAATGAAAAAAAAAGTCAGAATTTCTCACACAATGGAAATTACAGAATCCAGCCAGCTCTAGATTCATGGTGCTTCTCCACAGGTAGATACAGTTACAAGACAAGTGATTGCAAGCCATTAAGCCCAAACGGGTCTAACCGCTGAATGATGGAGAAACCATTTGGAAGGTATTCTCCTAAATGGCCTGGCTGGCTGACAGGGGGGAAACAGTCTGAGGCAGAAGGAGAACTTAACATCTGGGCTTTATGGCTGATACCCTGGAGCAATATAGTATTTGGAGTCCAGAGACACACAGGGATGGTGGAAGGTTTTGAGAGAATCCAACTTCCCTGAGATAAATGGAAAAAGGATAGGCAGAGACAGTTTTGGAGAGCCAGACTGAGAGCTTGCATCCGACAAAGTGGGTATTCACCCACAAAAGCTCATGCTCCAATACGTTTGTAGTCTATAAGGTGCCACAGAACTCTTTGCAGCTTCTATAGTAATGGATCAGCCTTTGGCTGATGGAATTAATTGTATATCCTATTATCAGCAGGTGATCTTTTAAAGAAATCAGTTAATGCATCTTCCATGCTATTTTTTTATTTCTTTCAGATATTGCCTTGAGTCTCTTATCAAATTCCTCTACTCCCTCTCCTGCAAATTTCCAACCAGTTCTCACTAGCATTTACTCTGCTCTTTTGGTGGTGGTATTGGGATCACCTTGTCAGGAGAATATTCTATTTCTCTAAGGATACTCATTACCTTACACCTCTCTATATTTCAAAACAATCTAACTTCTTGGCTTCAGTGCTGCAGTAGACTATGTAGCAAAAATACAGCTTTCTCAGGGTCTCCATCGGCCTCTATCTTGGATCTTTCACATTTAAAAAATATTCCGTGGTTATACATTTTTTATATTTTTTTAAATCAGTGAAGCTTCTGTTAAAAATGTCTCTCAAAATCTCTTTACTTGTCCATTCTCTCTGATCATGGAGATTTGCTACGTAAACATCATTTTATTCTGAAACTGTACTAATCCCTATATTATTAATTTCACTGTTTCCTCAGTCCTACTTAGGATGACTTTGGTAAAGATCCTCTGGCTGTTATTCAACAGGCTTATCCCTCCAGTATTCTCATGATTATCCCATTCTCTCTTTTGGATGAGAATTAGGATTTATTCTTCCACTACTCCAGAACCTTCTCACCCTTTCAAATATCCCTGGAGATCTTTCATAATTCAGCTACTATTACTCTACAGCTTTTGCTGTGAAAGCTCAGGAAAAGCTGCTTAGCAAATAAAGTGAGCTCACTTTAAAAAATGCCACATGATTCACCAGACTTTTATGTTTGACATATCACTACCTCATATTATTACATTAGGTCTGCAGTTCTTTCACTTGTTCATAGCATCAGAGCAACATGTGATGCCATACAAACAAAACAAAACAAAACCCAGATATAAGCTCACATCTTTCTGTTTCTTTCTAGCCATTTATTTATTAATTTTCGTTTGTAATAACAGCCATCTTAGTTATTTGCTTTGAGCCTTTTTAACACCTATCCTCTTAATACTGTCAGAGCATTCACAGTATAATCATCTTATATTAGAAGTAGCTGTGTAACCAAGTACAATATGTGGAAATTTGGTTTCTTTCTACAGTATGGTATCACATCTCCAGAACAGGACAATGCCTGAAAGCCATTAGCCCCTATTAAAGTACACTCTAAGAATGCATAAACTTTAGGGCCAGGATCTTATAAATGCACAGTTCACAATGCATACATCCTATGCCTCCCTTTAAGCACAGACTAAACACGCTAAATTAGGATCCTATAACCCATCTCCACCCCTAACCTTACAGGCAATCTCTATCCCTTTTGGACCAGCAGAATCAGAATGGAAGAGATGGGGAGACTTACCTCAGTCTTCCATTAGAAAGAGAAGTTGTAAGTCCAGTCATAGTGTGATTCTCCAACAGTTTACAGAATTATGGGACTCTGATTATATCTGAGCACCACCATTGCAAAGCTGAAGAGCATATCTTCCCACACAAATTCAGAACTATCAGATTCCTAAGAAGATCTATGGAAACATACACAAGGTCGAGGGTTTATCTGAAAATTGAATTCTAGCCAACGTCTCTCAAATAGTGAAGAGCCCATATTTAAAAAGTGAAAAAATGAAAAACACCAAAAAGACACAGTTAATTCATGTTTCTGGTTCTTCACTAAAAATTACTAAATACATTTATCACGAGGGAGACATTTGGTTTAAAAAACGAGCAAATGCTTTTTGCTGTGGTGATGTTAGATCATTTACAAAAGTCAAAACGGTTGTACATTCTGTTAATGTGTTACTGGAATACAATAACTTTGCACATTTTAGTGCTGGATTATGTGGAGAGCAGCCAATACTTGTAGCATTGATTACAAGGTCCATGCCTAAGTAGTTCTCTTACTAATTTATGACCAATGCATTATAATTCAGTGAGTGACAGGATAAGCTACTAGATTTGTTGATTGGACAGTAAAATACATTTTGTTCTTGTTAGGGCATTTTTTTATTCAAAAAACCAGATGACTCTAAAATTTTATGGAATGATAAAAAAAATAATTTAAGTAATGCAATGAACTTAGAAGTTTTGAGTGTGGAATCTGAGCTATTTCAGCAGAATGGAATGGTGTACAGTATATTTCTTAATTAGTCTAGCAAAACAATCGTAAAATAAAGGGCTGTAAACTCAATAGAGATGTTAGCTAGCCTTATAATAAATACAAATTTAGATGTACAGTAGGTCAGTTAGTATTAAGTAAAAAAAGTTAACGTAGGGAATTTCATTTTGTAGCATGGAGACAATATAAATAAATGGTTATGAAAAATACAGCTGACCTTGCAAATTCAAAGGCAGCACAGATTGTAATGTTTTCACAGGTTCGCATAGCTTTCCATCTCCTAGCAACTGTATGTCATTTACATATTTTACTACATAGAAAAGTTTAAAGTGATTTTCTAAATATTTGTTTCTGAAACTTTTACACCCTTATTATTTCATGGTTCCTGGAAGCCAGTTGTTTTGATAACTGTGGCTAGCGTTTTTATGGGAAGTTATGAAGTTACATAAAAGAACTCAATGTGGGATTTAGACATTAAAAATGCTTTTAGTTCTTCTCTGGTCTTCACAAAAAAGCAATGAGACAAATTCTATACTCATTTACAAATGTGCAGTTCCCTGATATCAACAGGAGTTGCACTGATGTAAATGGGAGAAGAATTTGGCCTTTGCATTGGTTAACAAGTGATCATTAATTATTCTGTATAATTATAGTCACAGAGCTTGGATGCATGTAGAAGGCTCCCATTTAAGTTAACAAGAGCCCTTCAAGTGCAGCGGAGGCCATGTTCTTCTTTGACATCTTGTAGCATTTCTGTGTTAGTCTTTGTTCATTTAAATGTGTAACAAGCCACTAGGTCATTTGACTCTACAGTTTCATTTGTAACTGGACAATTTCTGGTGCAGTTTTGTAGTGGGAGAAAGTGCTGAGATTTCGGGAGGCCATTAAGAGAACATACCCCCTCCTACCAATGCAAAGCAGAGCCTAGATCTGAATCCAGGTTGGATCTAGGTCAGGGATGGGCAAACTACGGCTCAGGGGCTGCATCCGGCCCTCCAGACATTTTAATCTGGCCCTCGAGCTCCCACTGGCCAGGAACCATGGCCAATGGGAGCTGCAGAGGTGGCGCCTGCAGACAGGCAGTGCGCAAAGCTGCCTGGCCACGCCTCCATGTAGGAGTTGGAGGGAGGCCATGCGGTTGCTTCTGGGAGCTGCTTGAGGTAAGCGCCACCTGGAGCCTGCACCCCTGAGCCCCTCCTACAGCCCAAGCGCCTGCCTCAGCCCTGATCCCTCTCCCACCCTGCGAATCCCTTGGTCCCAGCCCGGAGCACCCTCCCGCACCTGAACTCCTAATTTCTAGCCCTATTCCAGAGCCCTCACCCCCTTCCTCAGCCCAACCCCTAATTTTGTGATCATTCATGGCCCACTATACAATTTCCATACCCAGATGTGTCCCTCAGGCCAAAAAGTTGTCCCACCCCAATCTAGGTTGTTCTGAGGGAAACAGGATCAGAGGCTTTGCTACTATGCAGATCTTCAAGTCCGTCTTCTATGTGGAGGAGAAGCATAAAGTATTGGCTAAACAGTAGCTCTATTACCACATTGGCTTAGGAAGAGGATTCCTCACCCTTTTGCCCACAAGGAAATCAGTGGCATCCAGCGACATTAGGGCATGATCCTACAATTGTCGATGTCAGTGCTTAAACTCCCATTGACTTGAATGGTGCAGGATCCGGGCAGTAGTTGAGTTGGTAGCCTTGGGAAGGGTTTTGCCCAATATATACACAGCTCCTCTTCACTTTGACTGAAGATGGATACAACAGCAGCGACAGCAGCAACAAAGCTTGTACCAAGATAATATCACCTATAGAATTCCAGGAAAACAGAGTCCTGAGTTCAAGGTCACAAGGCTAAGTCTATCTCTCAGCTAGAGCTGGCCAGAACTCAGAATTTCCTGTTTTCTAGAATATTTGGATATTTCAAAATGTGGTTTCAAATCAGAAAAAAAATCCTACAGACTGAAAATTACATAATGTTTTGTCTCAGAAACACTGACACATGGTATTTCCAAAATGAAATATGGTCCCCAGGGCTGGCAGCTGCTGAGTGAAATTTTCATGATTCTTATCATTGGCAGCTGGCTCACCAGATTGCAGGAGTCAGGCAGCCTGGGGAGCAAGCTGGCCGAGGAGACTGGAAACTTTCGGGTATTGGCCTGGGGCAGTCTGAATGGTGGCACTCCGATGACCTGGGAAACCTTGGAGTTCCCAGCTCCAGGGCAGTCTGTATGGCAGGCCTGCCCTGCAGCTGTGGACCTGGAAGCCCTGAGGTCCCTGGCCTCAGAGGCCATCTGCATAATGGGCCTGCCCCAAACCCATGGATCCTGGAAGTCCTAGTGTCCCCAACCACTCACTAGGTGAGCTGGCAAGAAACCAGGCAGGTTTCCAATGGAACTCTGCACATGGTTCGTTGAACCTTATGTTTCCCTGAAACATTTTGAGTTTGATGAATAAGCATTTTCTGACAAAAGAGTTTATCTGAAATTCTGAACTAGCTGTACTCTCAGCTTCCAAAATCCTCGGGCCCTCCTGCTGGATGCATTTTAATCCAGTACTAAACACAGGAAGCCACTCTGCTTAGATGTGCCACTCGAAGTCACTCCCTCAGCCCCATATCTAATTAGAACCAAGCTGATACATATCAAAAAAATCAATGCTTCTAAGATGATAGACTTAACGGTGTTCTTATGAACATGTAAAATGTATCATGCCCAAGTATCTGTTGGCAGATTGTTTTTAGTAGACTCTGTTAGAGAATTTATTTCAATAAAGTTATCAGTTTAATTTCTTTACCTCAGCAATATCACATAGCCAGTAGTAACATGTTTGTAAAGAGCACCTGTTTTGGAAGTTTGTGGTATGACGCGGTCCGTATGCATGCTTTTCAAAATAATCCAAATTATGAAATCACCTACTGATTTTTCAGGATGCTATAACTGTTGTTTACTGTAGAAAAAAATATTTAAACTGATCAGTCTCTCTTCAAATGCCATTGCTCAGGGATCTGAAGAATATTGAAATATCTGATCTTAAATAATCCAAATGCTTGAAACAGCATACAAAATTAGTTTCTTGAGCTATATTTATATGTTTTTCTAGCTTGGAGCTAAATCATGTATTATGGTGAATCATTAACTACTGACTTTTATAGCAAATCCTTATGGAGCCCAATTTTAGTTTAGTTGATTTTTTTTAAAGTATGAAGTTATATGGACTACAAATGTGCATTAGACAGTAAATTATGTGTTTTTAGCATTTCTACAGATTTAGACTTTTCTTGGGAGAAAACATAGAGAGTGACTTTTGTTTATAATATGTCCTATTAAGTGTGCTGCATACTATACTTGATTCTTGTCACCTCCTAACCTTTATGGGAAGTGATTTTTTCGTCATCTGGGAGAGATGCACAATTCACTTCCTCATCGACATAAAATCCCAGCTGATTTGCTGTATTGACTGACTTCAACGTACATCTGCAAGATCAAGTACTCTCCATTCACTACATGCCATAAGGGGAAGATGTATCCGTTCAAACTGACTCTTGACAATTTAGAATTGTCCGACCCGAATGCAGATTCGGTGAAGTTCTTTTGATCGAGTGAGGAAAAACCAAGACCAAACAGACTGACAGTTCAAAAACACAACGTGGCCGTTTATTAACAGGGAAAAAATCACAACTTGGGCTGGGGAGGAGCACTTCTATCAACTAACGGTGCTATTAAAACAAGAAGCCTTTACACGATTTAAAACAAGCTATTTACATCTTTAAACACATAACCAAATACTTTACAATCAACTGCTCTTAAAAAAGGTAAATGAATACACCAAATTAAATGAACTGTGTGCACACTTAACCAAATATTATTATCAATGACACCAAATTAAACTCGATAGCAGTTATTTAAAACAACTTAATTTTTGGTACCATATTCACATAACTTTATGACAGACAGCAGCATATGCAGTGGTATACCAAATAAACGGGGAAGAAGCGAGGAAAAGGTTAGGCGAAGCACAGGCGGTTAGAGGGCAAGTACCGTATTCCAGGCACAGCTGACCAGCAGAACAGACACCAGAAGCATACCGAATCCGTGGAAAAATACCATAGAATAAATAAGCAACACGTGAAAAATACCATTGAAAAATAATAAATCCGTGGAAAAATAATAAACAACACGACACGAGCCGGCTATATCCGGAGGAGACCCCTGGCTGAAGGGTTGATCAGGTCCTTCAGTCAGTTCGTGGATACTCCTACAGATCCTGGCACGAGGCATGGTTTTATTCCAGGGACTTTTTTACACCTGGCGAAATTTGATTGGTCCCTAGCTCCCCCACCCTCCAGGTTCCGAGCTGTTGCCCCCTACGTGGGCAGATTTTGCACACGGCACACTAGAAGCTACTAGAAGCTGCACTCAGCACACTAGCATAGTTTTGCACACAACCCTAATCCGACCCTTTGAACTGCATTACGATTGGTCAGATTGGGCCCCTTTGCTCAAGGCACGCTGGTGTTATGCACACAGCACTAACCTGACCCCTGGGTTGCTAGGCAGAAGAGCAGGAGACTGCACACGACCCTAGCCTAACCCCTGGGTGACCAGGTGAAAAGGCGAGAATCTGCACACGGCCCTCCAAGGTTGCACACCGTACTAGGGTGCTGCACACAGTACTAGTGTGACCTTTAGATGACCGACAATTGGCCATCCAGACGCCATGTCAGGCCAGAGGCCTTCGGGCTGCGACATGCCACCGTGGCCGATTGGTGGTCCATCACTAGAGGGTCAGCTCACGCCTAGGAAGGGGGACGAGCCTAGGGAAAAAGGACCAAATTACAAAAACCAAGAAAAAAGGGAGAAAATTTAGACAGGGGTCTCAGTGTCTGACTGGTGATTAGCTGACTGGAAGGCAGAGTACGTAGCTTGAATAGGAAGCGCAGAAACAGCTCTAGTAATTAAGGCTTTAGTACATGCAAGGCTTAACAGGAAAATAACAATCACAACTGCTGCAGTAATTAACCAATACTTAAAGGATTGTGCCCATTGTCCAAGTCCCCAGCCCGATAAAGTGGTTTGCCACCAGTCCCAAGTTTGGCGCTCCTCGCGGATGCGAACAGCCAGAGATGATAACTGTTCGGTGATGGCAGAGATGTTGTTCCATCCAGGACGCAAACGGAGGCAACATTGTCCTTTAAAGCGAGAGTCCAAATTCTCCAACGCTTCACAAAAGTCCTGGTGCAACAGGGTCTGTAGCATGAGGCGATTCTGCTCGGCATATTCAGCTAGCACAGTAAGGGAGTTATCAACCTGCTGAAATCCAAGAGCTGTAAGATTAGTAAGCGTCTCTAAATTTATTGAAAGATTCCGAAGCTGACTAAGAGTAAAAGCATAACTGAGGGAATTAAACCGCACATAGCCCCAAAAGAGGGTTTCAGTGGCAGATTTGAACCATGTCCACCACGTAACTTTACGTTTTTGTGGACCAAACACAGGGGGAGGTCTGTGAAAGACGCCTCCCCTTTAATGAAAACTTGCCCAAGAACACAAATACCCTTGGGGAAATGAAGATGACTATGGACAATACCACGACCACATAGCCAATAAATCCCTGAAGGGGGATACAGGCCAGAAGTAATTGAGGACATATTCCTCTTGCTTACAGCTATGGGGTCAAGGACAACTGCAATCCAGTGACGATGGGCCCAATCAACGGCTCTGAGACGAACCGTTTGCCTTTTGGTAGTAGAGAATACGCGGGGGAAACTAGACAACCATGAAGTAGCATTAAAAACAGTAACAGGGACCTTAGACTGATTAAGTGTGGCTAAGGTAGACTTAAATGCCTGATAATACCAGTTAGGGGAAGTTGGCTTCTGCCAATTGGGCTGACCATCACAGTCGTATTCCTCACCACACCACTGACAAGGAGGTGGGGGCATGTAAAAATGAGAATAATTGGGATAGTTTCCCCAGGAACGGATAGAACCAGGACCCAAAAACACAAAACAAGGACTGGCAGGAGGGTTAAGGTTATACATGGAAATAGAGGTGCGAGGGGTCTTAAATTGATCTGATGGAGTAGAATTGCAAGTAAACAAATGTCTCCAGGGCCAGTTGGATTTACTACATTGTGAGATAGGCTCTTCATGAGACACGTTTTCGATGGGGATAAAATCAAGAGAGAAAGGGATTTGCCCAGGAATGGAGAGAGGGTTAGAGCACACAATGCAATAGTGGTTAGGGGGAATAGAGGAAACATCGCCTGAGTTAGCAGCCAGAAGTTCCCGCCGAGCGTAGGCCAGGATTCAGTTCACAGGGGGGTTTGGCTGTGGATGCTGCAGCTGCAAACAAGCCTAAAACGAGAGAGCAGAAAAATAGGACGAGCCCTAGGGCAGGTCCCGTTATATAGATGCCCTCCCCCCCTTTTTGGTACGAATTTATTGCATGTGTTGCTATGATGAAGCTGGTTAATAACCGTTCTGTCCTATCCACTGGGAGCAACTAGCAGCAGTTACACACGGATACAAATAATAACGAAGTAGAAAGTATGATTTATACCTTAAACAATATTTATAAAATGATATATATATAAAGTCAAAATATGATAGCTAACTAACAGAAACATTTGGGGGCACATGCCCCCGTGAGTGCCAGCTAAGGCTAAGCGTAGTGTGAAATTTGCATTAGCGTGGTGAAAGGTATCTTTCCCATGAACCCCATTTCTCCACTCTAACCCTAGAGGGAGTTACGGTAGGAGAGCTGCATTGAGTCAGAGCCCAAGGAAAACACTAAAGACATCCTCAAATTTGGTAGGGGGAGGGTTATCTGGTGCTTTTCTGGAGTTCCTTCCTTCCTCACTCCCACATGGGCTAATAGGATGTCCTGAGGCACAAGAAGTGGTGTGCATGGAGCAGTCACATGCACCTAGCACTTCCAATGGCTGCTAGGATTATTTCCAGCTCCATTAGAGAGTGTGAGACTGAGTGATGAAGACATGACTATTCTGTGGAACGATGTGGCCCAGTAAGCCCGTCCACCAAGACCTGGAAGGTCATTAATGATTTACATAGTAAAAATCTGAACCAGAGTTTCCTGATGGAAATGAAGAAACCAGATTATACCACTTGAAGATAGAAGAACAGAAACGCCTAAGAGAAGAAATTCTGAAACAGAAGGAGCTGAGACGGCAGCAGTAGGCAGGTGCTAGAAAGAGAGAGTTACTTGAAAGCCCTGCACAACAGCAGCAACAGTCTTCTACACAACAATCCTTCACACAGTAGGAAGAGGACTCATTAGAGTTTCCCACCAATGGAAATCCATTTATTGTCCATCCTGGTGCACAGGCCAGGCAAAATGTGAAAAATAGACTTCTTGTTAAAAAGCAAGACGTAGTTGCAAATATTTAGCCCAAAATAGACTTAATCTCTTTTTTTTTTTTAAACCAGCTCTTTCTGGTCATGGCATTTATTATTTTAAGTACAAAGTGTTACATGCATTTTTTAGTATCTTCTTGCCTCTATTCCTTAGAAGGACTCTGAACTTGAAAACCTTATAGCATCTTTGAAAATCTCCAAAGAAAATGAAGTGCAATCATCTTATCCCAAGGAAGAAAGAGTCACCAATGAAGAACATCTGTCTTCACAGTCTTTTGCTATGGTTTGTGTATTGTGAGAGCCATTGGGTGACAATTTAGCATTTGTTTTGTTAATTTCTTATACTTCTGTTTACAAACAAAACTTATTAGTTTATTAAACATAATTCTTTTCTAAAGAAAGGGACACATCACATCGCTGGCAAAGAATACCAGCATGGGGGGAAGGAACCATGGCCCCATCAGGTACAATCCATGGCTCAAACATGCTAAGCTCAGCCAAACTGAATTCTTCCTCAACTGTGGACCTAGAACACAACACCCACAAGCTAAAAGCCTCCTGTGCTATAAACACCAACTTTTCCCAAGTGGCTGTTGAACCATGAAACTGAGGGGCTGGAGTAAATGACAACCAGGGAATAAGCTGCACATGAGGACCTTGGAGTTTACCATGAGCCAATTTAGCCCAAGGGGCAATCAGTTTCACTCCAAGAAGCATGTGCCCCACCGACCCATACCTATACTCCGGACCATTAAAGGTGTGGGCACTGTGGTACACCGGGTAGTTATCCTGGGTAATCGCGGCGCTTACGCCGTGAGTCACAATAGTTAGGGTAATAAGGATTGGATCTTTAGGTTCCCACTGATATAGGATCGGTGTAGAATGAAGCCATGCTGCTAAGCAGTTTAAAGCCCGATCTGCTTCATTGGTCCAAAACAATTTTTTTTTGCTCTTTACGAACTGCTGAACGGTAAAAAGGGCAGTAAGTAGGTTAGCTGGAAGGAAAGCTCGGTGGTAATTAACAATTGGCCATCCAGACGCCATGTCAGGCCAGAGGCCTTCGGGCTGCGACAAGAATAAGAATGGAGGCATTTCTGTATCCCAATTATAGTTCAATTGAAAAATAAATCAGACCATAAGACTGGAACGTAAGTTTTTGTTATACTTTCCTTCTTTGGAAATATTAATCAAATATTTTTGCTATCAAAGATTTGTTCTAAGACATTCAATCTGTTTTTCTTCATAGTCATGTCTATGACTCTCTTTTTGGATTTAATAATTTTCTTCTGCTTATGGAGCCAAAAATTGCATTGGCCTATTTTAGGTTTTTGTATGGCTGCCATCTCCATAGTATTACCAAATACAAAATCTTGGATTAAGGGACTCAGCTACTAGGGGGCCGTAAAAGTATATTGCCTGACAGAAAGACATCTACCTTGTTTTTCATATTCACCTCAAGAATTCATCACTATTACTGTCTTCTCAGATTCATCCTGCCATTGAATAAGTGGGTTTCTGATTATTCTCCTCCAGATGCATGCCTTGCATTTTTCCATATCAGCCATCGTTTTGTTGTTCTACGGGTTTCTAAGATCTATAGACCATTTTGGATTATTTTTCTGTCCACAAAACCTAATTTGGTATCACCAAATTTCATTATCTTGCTGTTTAATCCTTCTGAGGTATCACTGATGAAAATATAAATTAAGACCACATGCTGCAGGACCAGTCACTACTTGATCCTTCACAATTTACTATAACTCATTAATATTCTGTTTATGTCTTTCAACTAGTGCTGATTGAAAAATTGCAATTTCTGTTTGAGGAGAAATTCTAGCATTTTGAAATTTGTATTAATCTCAGATCAACACTGCAAAATCAAACCATTTTGATGATCCTAAATCAGACACTCAAACTACAACTCCAATGAGGCACTATAGCAGTTCAGTTCAAGCTGACCCAAAACTAAACATTTTGATTGGTTCAACAAACCAAAATGTTTCAATTCAGATCACACTCACCTGGAAAGGAAATAATTTGTTTTACTTACTTCAAAAGAAAATGATAAAAGAAATTGAAATCAACATTTTTATCACAGAAAATTTTGATTCTGTGGAAACTTCATTGTCCGTTGAGCAAACATGTTGATGGTAAATTCCTGACCAGTTCTATTTTCAGTCAGTGGCAGTGCATGTGATTTGTTCATATCTCAGCTAATTTGAATGAATTTAGAGTGTAAGAGTTCATCAGATACTGTATCAAATGCTTCCCTAGTTCTTGATACATTATGTCTGCCACTTTCACTTTCTCCACTAATTTTGCAATTCTGTCCATTACAGTAATCAAATTTGTATGGCTAGCTATGTTATATATAAACCCCTATTGCTTGTAAATCGTATTCCATGGCCTTCTTAGACTCTGACAATACATGAGATGTATTGTCTTGGTGGTACTTGTAATATGTTGTGGTAAAAGGATGCCAGTTCAACTCTATTGCTTTATGTCTTCCTATAGGACAGTTAATGAATAGACATTAATTGTAATCAGTAGACAAATCTCATGCTAGTTAGGAAGAAAAGGTAGAGGGAAAATAATCTGATGCCAGTGCTGATTCTTCCCCTTGTTTTAATCCTTAAGGAGGGATGGGCGGTGATAAATGTAAAATTCAAATAAAAAAGAGATTTGGACTTAATATAAAGATAAGCGTGGTCATAAACATTTGTCTTGCCTCATAAAGGTAAGGCAGGCAATTCATTGTAATATGCAGATATGGCAGCCAGGCTGATAATATTATGCAGTAGGCTGTGAGTAATGATGCTTTAAGTGAAAGAGTGTAACACATTTTAGAATTTTTCACTGCATTCCTTTGTTCTTTGCAGCAGAGAAAACAATTAGATTTAAAACACTCTGATTAGAAATATCACACTAGAATGGGCAACTGCAAATCGGCTGTCCGTTTTGCATACTGCTTAAAGTATTGTGGAAGATTTTTATATAAACAGAAGATATATTCATGGTAGTTGGGTGCCTTTTTTTCTAAACTGAAGGAATCATTTTAATAAAAATGATCAATTTCCCCCTTCTTTTACAGCTTTTAAAAGTATGTGTGTGTGTGGTGTGCACGCGCACAGAGGAAGCATTCCTCTAAGTTGTAGATTCTTCACAAGTCTGTCTGTGTATCAGTTAATAGCCTTCTGAGAGAACTGAAGTCTCATTTTGTGCTTCTGTGAATTTAAATCCAGGTCACAGAGATGTTAAATAGCAAATGACACATTTACTGTGCCACCCAGCTGCATTGTATAATGGAGCAGGAATGCTTTCTGAACAGTGACAGCATGCCAATATTAAGTTTTATACAAGTAGTTTTGTTTTGCAGGCTAATGCAGGATTCTGCTCACATTTAGTAGCTACTTAGCCCTATTGCTAACTCACCCCCTGAAGAGTGTATCTACAAAATATATCTCTTTCCTCACTGAAGAATTCTTAAAATGTTCATTCCCTATTGTGAAAATGTTAAAGTTGTTCAAGGAGTTATCATTGTGATTACTATACCAAAGCAAAGACTTCCACTCCCAGGTGATCAGCAATCATGTGATATCACCAGCAGGCTGTATCAACTCTGGTGAGCTTGGAATTTTCTTTCAGTTAAAGTATCCTTAAAGCTAAATTTCCTGAAAGTTTGTTCAGTTCTTCACAGTAACTTTTATATTGCTCTTTGGTAAATCAGAACCACTTATCTTCCTCCTCAGCATTGTGGCTGGTCAGACTTCGGAGCATTAGCCAAACCATACAAGAAAGAATATATCTGGCCATCTGGTTTCTCTACAGTAGCCTTCTATCAGGCAGATGGAGAAAGTATTCCATCATAGCTGTAGATCAGGATTTTAGAGACAGGTAGGGTGAGCAGATGTCCCGATTTAATAGGGATAGTCCCAATTTTGGAGGCTTTTTCTTATAGTCTCCTATTACACCCTACCCCCATCCCGATTTTTCACACTTGCCCTCTGGGGCCTAGAGCCGGGTATGTATTACTACCTTAAATATCCATTCCCTAATAATATCTGAAAAAGCCAGTCAAAACAGCAGCTGATATGTACTACAATGTACTACAAACAAGTACATTGTGGTAAACTCTGTCCCAAATCTGGACTTTAGCGTACAAAATCTGGGTGCTTACTGTGAACCTCCCCAAGCTTATACCCAGCTTGGATCTTATTTCACTGCCACCAGATAGTACTGAGGCTACTATCAGCCTGGGTTCCCCAAATTCCTTGGGGGGACCCCCTCCCTGGTCTCCCCAACTTCCCCCTCCCTTCTCCCTCTCTCTCCGTTGTTCCGCTCTGAGCAAGCTGAGGGGATTGATGCAATCTCTTTACATCACAATACCAAGAAACTGGTCTCCGTCTCTCCAAAGAGACAAGCCTTAAGCACCAGGGAACAGAGCTGATTCTCTCTCTCTCTTTCCCCGTAACTTCTTTCCCGCCCTCCCTAGCCTGTCACAGATTGATAACAGAACTTACCGTGCACAGAAAATTCTCTCCCTTTGCTTCCACTAGGAAAGAAAACTTCCACAAGTTGTAAAAAGAAAACTTTATATAACAAAAGAAAGAAACAATACCGAACCAATAATACTGCCATTAAGAGATCACATAAGGCTCTTGCTTATAAGAAAAAATATGAATAAACAGTCACTGAATTTAAACAGATAGCCCAATTAAAACCAGTCCAGGCCAATCAACCCCATGTAGAATACAAAATCAAAGCACATCACAGCCCGCATTACCTTTGTTTCCTTTGTACTCACACTTGATAGTAGATATTTGAAAGAAGATGGAGTTAGAGGAAAGCTTGTTTACTCACAGCCGAGGAAAACAAAAAGACCCCGAGTTTCCAGTGCCCTCCCAGACTCTTAAAAAAAATCCAGTTCTCTGATTGGTCCTCTGGTCAGGTGTTTGGTTCCCCCTTTTGTCACCCTTTACAGGTAAAAGAAAATTAACCCTTACCTATCTACTTATGACATACATGGAAACAGAAATTATCATTATCCTTGCCTTATAATATCTTATACCTGCTGAGCAGACAAATGTACTCTGTGTCTCCCACACAGTGGAGACCTCTATATACATTAGATGGTTTTTCATCTTTTTTTTTTTTTGAATTAATATTTTAAATGGTATTCTTAACTTTGCTGAGCTCTTCCTGTGAGGGTTATGTTTTTTTTCCCCTCTAGCTCTGTACATGGACCTTTTCACTTCCAGTAGTATATATTGTGATTGTACTGTGGGTTTTCTGGCTGCTATCTTGGCCACACCTAGAGATTGAAATGGGGCCCTCCAGGGCTAAAAGCATGAGTCTACAGTTTGAGCTATGAAGCCAGGAGCTCAAACTGAGAGCTATAACAGATGCACATACTCTGGGGATCAGTTACACAAAGGGATATATATCACACACTGCTAGTGGGTTTCGTACTTCCTCTGGATAGAGGTAACTCATTCTGAGCATCTGAGGCCTACAGCAGTTCAAAACCTATACAAGCCTTATCATAAGGCTTATGTGATGGCCAAGATCTAAAGAGTCATGCACTCGGAGTCTGTAACAGACCTATACTTCTTGGGCAGATCTGCAAAGAAATTTAGGTACCTAACTGCCACTTTAGACACCAAAGTCCAAAATTTAGATCCCCCAAACCCCTGCTCAGCTGGTGCCTAGCCCTGTAGACACCTAAAGTCCTCTTCATGACTAAATTTCTGCTGGTGGACATAAACAAAACCACTGAAGCTCTGATGTTATTAAGCTCACACGTAAGCCCCAGTGGGATCTTCCATTACCTGCCTACCTCAGCTGCATGGCCCAATATAGTATGTGCTTTCAGAGACTGTGCACTAACATGACTCAGGAGGAGGGTTACGATGGTATTTCCCCCATCCTAGGAGCCTAGTGGTCACCACATTCACCTATGATGTAGGAGACTGTAGTTCAAATCCATTGTCTGCCTGATTCAGAGCAGGGACTTGAACGCAGGCTTCTCATAGCCAGCAAATGTGTGAAACTGACTCTACAGTCTAATGATTAGCACATTCTCCTGTGAAATCCAGGTTCCAGTCCTTACTCTAATTAATATTTAAGTATTTCATGCAAAGTTGAACAGCTTCATTCCAAAATACCATATATCCTAGTGGGTAGGGCACTCACTGGGGAGGTAGAGAACATAGGATCAAGTCTCTGCTCCATAAAAGAAAAAAAGACAGAGAGTGGATTTGAATCCAGGTCTCTCACACCTTTGCTGAGTGTACTAACCACCAGGATTTTGGGTATAAGGGACGCACCTTCTCCTAATTTGTTTGCAAGAAAGGGCTGACCTAGCTTTGGAACCTAACTCCAGGGAGTGTTGGCAGCTGAGATCCCTGACTGGAGATAAGTTTCTCTGTCCAACCTGGATTTAAGTGTCTAATTTTCTTTCAATTACCTTTCTTTGGATTTCCTGCTGACTAGCTTAGACAGCTCGCTGCTCAGCTTGCTGGCTTCTGGGAATGCCATTCAAGCTATCCCCATGAATTGTACAGGGAGACTGGGCACCTAACTCATCACGCCTAGGTGCCTAAAGTTAGACAATGCAATGTTGAGCCTAAATAGCCTTTGTGGATCTAGCTCCCTGTTGATAGGATAGAGGGGGACATAAAACACAATGACCCTGTTAGATAAGTAACATAGTAGGTTACATAAGTAATCAGCATCTGGGCTCAGATTCCATCTTCTATTATTGTTGTTTTATAGTGCCCACATGTGTACTGTGCACTGCACCGAAGAGACATGAAAGGTAGGTGTTTACTCTGAAAAGCTTTCCTCTAAAGGGCCAGTCCTACAGAAACTTACATATATTCTTAATTGTATGCACATGGAAAGTTCCATTATTTCAATAGGACTTCTCAGGTGAGTGAAGTTGAGCACGTGCATAAGTGATTGCAGCCTAAATGATGAACTTGATAGATAAGTGAAAATATAACACAAACCCATATGTTAACACATTCCACGTTCACACAGTTATGCAGATGAGAAAGATGATTTTGGCAGCAGCAATTTATATGGACTAGATGTGGGGCCAAACCTTGTTGAAGTAATAGCTAAACACTCAAGGAGTTTCAGAGATGTCTTCTCCCCAGATAAATCGATTTGATTCAGTGCATGTGAGCTACAGTCATCCTTGGCTTTGTCACTTTTCTCTCTCCCCAGTAACTGAGGTCTTTTAAGCTGAAAAACTTTCCTTGTCTTCTTGTGTCATCGGTATCAAGACTTTCCCCAGATAACCTGTTCTAGCTATTCACTAGTCCCTCAGTCTAAACCATCAACCTTCTAGCCTAGTCTCCTCTTGTTTTAAACCTTTGGTCCACCAATCACTTCCATGGCCTCCCCCGATATCTCCTATTTTTCCTAGCTTCCTTAGGACCCACTTGCTCTCAAATCTGTGGTGAACTCATGTACTCTGGTGATGGTTGCGAATGCTTGTAATTCAATAAAAATAAATGTGCTGAACATAAAAAAATACAGGCATATTCTGCCATCTATTGATCACATTATGACATCCTGTATAATTCAATACACACTTGTAATCAGCCACACAAAAAAAAAGCAACTACAACCTAGTGTGTTTAATTAATAAATTAGTTCTTTTCTATGTCAATCTGTTGTTTCTAATCAACATTTTCTTTTTAATAAAGATATTTTAAAATATCAAGACTTAGGCCCTACATTATTGGAAAATATTCATAAAGTTGATTTATAGTTTCACTAAAAAATAAAAATATATTGTAGGAAGGAAATAGGGACATAATCTGACAGCATTCAAGGATCAAAGGAAGACAAAGCTGCCTATTAATTGCTCATGTTAAGCATCCTGTTGTTGTGTCATAAACAGATAGCTAAGGGTTAATGTTTCTTTTACCTGTAAAGGGTTAACAAAGGGAACCAAACACCTGACCAGAGGACCAATCAGAAAACTGGATTTTTCAAAGTGAGGGAGAGAACTTCTGGGTGTGTTTTGTCTTTGTTCTGTCTGTTTGTTTTGTCTTGGCTATGAGGGCAGAGTTTGTTGTTTTTTTTCTATCTCCAAGCTTCTTTCTACCCTTCTGTTTCCAAGTTGTGAGTACAAAAGGAAAAGCAATAGGTTTATATTGTATTTTGTATTTACATGTGTGGAATTGCTGGAATGTTTAAATTGGATTATCTTTTTGATAAGGCTGGTTATTCATATTTTCTTTTAAGCAATAGCCCTGTGTTATGTCATCTTGATGCAGTGATCATGTCATGTGTTTTTCTTTCTTTTTTATATAAAGCTTTCTTTTTTAAACTTGTTGGATTTTCTGTTTCTAGTTAAGGCAAGGGATAGGAATCTCTGTGCCAGGACTGTCTCTCTCTCAGGGAAAGACTTGGGGGGGAGAAGAAGGAGGGGAAGGTAATCCCTCTCTGTTTTGATTTCAAGGGATTGAAGCAGGGAAATCTCCTAGTATCCCCAGGGCGGGAAAATCTGGGAGGAAGTAAAGAGCAGGAAGGAAGTGGTTATTTCCCTTTGTTGGAGGCTCAGGGCATCTAGTCGGGAAAGGTTTGGGGAGACCGAGAGTTTATCAGGTACTCAGAATCCCGATTGGTGGCAGCGAGAGAAGATCCAAGCTGGTAATTAAGCTTGGAGTTCATGCTAAGCACCCAGATTTTGGATGCTAAGGTCCAGTTTGGGACAGAGGCTTATTACATGGTGGCAGCAATGTGGGAAAGATAGAATCCAGAAGCCAGTAGGAATATTATTTTCTTTTTCCCTGCTAGGGGTTTTCAGCAGAGAGAAAGGTTTGGTTTTAAAAGCAGTCAGAGAGAAATTTTTTTTCTGTTTCTCTCCTACTCAGCTTGGTTGCATTTTAAGCAAGGAGCTATTCAGGTGACATTAAGGGTCTATTGTTAAGCAATATAATCCAATTGAGAGTCAAGTATCCCCAGCAAACACACACAGGTAAATAAACTGGTTTGACTGTTAATTTGCATGTCAAACGTAGCCAGAAGAAGAAAAAAGGAACGGGTGCTAGGCACTGTTGCCGGAGAAACGGAAGGCAGCAGTTCAGACAATAACCACCAGAGGGCACCCCAACACAAGAAAACAGAAACCATGAGTTCCAAGGAAAGCCTGAAAAAGGAACGAGCACTGCAACAAGCTATAGACAACGAAAATGAACATAGGAGACGGATGGAACTAATTAAAGCTGAACAAGAAGCCTATGAGGCAGCCCATAAAAGAGATCAAGAAGCCAAAAATGCAGCTCACGAAAGAAAACAAAAATAAAAATATATTGTAGGAAGGAAATAGGGACATAATCTGACAGCATTCAAGGATCAAAGCAAGACAAAGCTGCCTATTAATTGCTCATGTTAAGCATCCTGTTGTTGTCTATGCGATGCATCCACTTGATTTCTAACTTGAAGGAGGTGACTAAGGATCACGCATTAGCCTATTTTTTGTCAGCTGGTATCTAGATAATTTAATTCTTTGCTGTAGCCTCTGCCCTTCCCCTCCCTCAAAAATGTGCCCAGCTACCCTTTAAACTAGTATTAATAATGTTTGCTTTTATTTGGTGCCTTTGGAAATGTTCTGTAATCTGACAAATACTTAGGCAAAGACACTCCATCTGAATTTCTGAAAGGTTAGTCCTATCCTTAGCATCAGTCCAATTCATACAAAACTGTCAGGCTGGAAATAGGATGAAGTTTAACAAAAACATTGAGAATCTGAGCTAGAATTTAAATACAATGTTCTAGCTGTTCATAGGATGGAAAATAAGCTGACATTTAAATGAGTTCAGCAATAATCAGGTTGGAAATAACATGGACACAAGGGGTTCATAAGATAGAATTATTCAGAATAATTTAAATTAGTTTGTTAAATACTATAATGTGACTCCTGTTGAAGGTTAGCCAGCCAGCCAACCAGCCATGTCCTCTCTCTTTCACGATGCAGAGTCAGGGATCACTGCTTCATTCTTCATTTTTGGAACTGCCTTTCCCCCTTGATCCCTGTGGTATATGACAATAATCAAAGGAAACAATTGGTGGAAACATGTCTCCAGAAACATATTAGCTAAAAAACACAACTGTTTCAAATGCCAGGCTCTGACCAAGGAAGTTTAAGAATCTCTCAACCAAAACCCTTGCCCACCAAAAGATGTGATGCCTTCCTCCTTTCTTTATAATTACTCGGTCACTGCTGATGCTTCAATGTTTCTCTTATAACAACATTACCGAGCTTGCTTCTTTGCTACCTGGCACTTTCAATTTGGCAGAACTGAGCAACTGTAGCCCTACAATGTCTGTTTGCCACTGACTACTGTTGTTGCATCTCTGTCCCTTCTAGTTGGTAAGTAGCCATATTATGTTTCCCTTTTCTCTGATTACTGACTCTATGGCCATGTCATCCCCCTTGCCTAGCAGAATTTACTAACCTGGTGCATCTTCTTTGAGATGGAAGAGCAGTTTGTGTGAGATATTCAAAAGGCAAAATGGTACAGAAGAATCTGAATGAACTAAATAAAGATTGTGACCTGTTCACAATCTTTTCCACTTGTTAAGGGTTTTTCCCCACTTTGAACTTTAGCGTCCAAAAAGTGGGGACCTGCATGATCACTTTTAAGCTTAATTACTAGCTTAAATTTGGTATGCTGCCACCAGCCAAAAATATAGTGTTTGGCACACTTCCTGTTCCCCCAAAACCTTCCCTGGGGAACCCAAGACCCAAACCCCTTGGGTCTTAAAACAAGGAGAAATAAACCATCCCCCCTCCTTCCCCCTCCCCAGACTTTTCCCTCCCTGGGTTGCCTTGGGAAGCTATATAGATCCAAACTCCTTGGATCTTAAACAAAGAGGAATTAACCATTCCCTTCCTTTTCCGCCCCACCAGTCCCTGGTGAGTTTAGACTCAATCCCTTGGATTCCAAAACAAGGAAAAATCAACCAGGTTCTTAAAAAGAAAGCTTTTAATTAAAGAAAGAAAAGGTAAAAATTATTTCTGTAAAATCAGGATGGAAAATGATTACAGGGTACTTAGATTCATATAGCCTAGAGGGACTCCCCCCGCCCTAGCCTGAGATTTAAAGTTACAGCAAACAGAGGTAAAAATCCTTCCAGCAAAAGACACATTTACAAGTTAAGAAAACAAACATAAGATTAATCCGCCTTGCCTGGCTATACTTACAATTTTGAAACATATAAGACTGATTCAGAAAGATTGGGAAAGTCTGCTTGTACGTCTGGTCGCTCTTAGCCCCAAGAGTGAACAATGAACAAAACAAACAATACAAACAAAGACTTCCCTCCACCAAGATTTGAAAGTATCTTGTTCCCCCATTGGTCCTCTGGTCAAGTGTCAGCCAGGTTCACTGAGCTTCTTAACCCTTTACAGGTAAAAGAGACATTAACCCTTAACAATCTGTTTATGATACCACTGTTGCATCCCATTCCCTAAAGTTCAAATTCTGCCTTGAATTGTTATCTTGATTTCAGTCAGTAGTAGTTTCATTGACTTCAATGGGAGCTATAGTAAAAATAGGGAGATTTACTGAGGCCTCAAGATTTAGCCCTAAATAGGGATTTTATTTAAAAACACATCTTAGTACAGATGCATCTGAGAGAATTAGCTTGAGCCAAGAATCATGCATACAAGTGTTTTGCAAATTTTCCTAATGAATCTTGAACCTAGTTCCTCTGCTATCTCAGCATAAAGTTTCCTAATGTAGATTTTCTATTGTGCCAAGTTGTGTGTTGTTGCAGGGCTATGAACTCCTGGAGCAACTAAAGATTAGATTAAAACAACTAAATTCATTTTATCTATGACTAAAAGCATCTCTGAACCCAATGAAATACATAATTCCGGCATTTGACTTTGATCCAAAAAAAGTCCAGAATTATGTAATTATAGTAAAGGTGGCATTATGATTTATTATGGCAAACCTTCACACTTTTCTACAGCTCAAGTAAGGTCAGCTACAAAGCAACTATGTTGCAGAAAACCAAGAGAGACACCTAGAGTGTAAGTGCCAGGAACGTCCATTTTTATCTTCAGTTTCCATGTTTTTGTGGCTTTCAGGCAGACCATAACATTTTACTTGTATTTAAAAACTTGAATGTAACAGTCTTGAAATGACCCAAGTTATTATCACTAGAAAATTAAGTTTCTTCATTGAACCAGTACAACAGAGAGAATGACAGTCCTTTACAAATGCAGCTGGTGGAATACTTCAAAAATGATTTGTGAACATTTGTTCTGATAAAAAACCATGAATTGGTTTGATTGTATTCACAACCGTTTGAATTCATACTCCATTAACATTTGTATGAATGATTTGTTTTGCTCACAAGAAAATTTGTGTAGTGCAAAACTCTTGTTTTACTTATGAGAATGTGTTTGCCCCAGAAGTGTCATGATCATTTTGACATCCCTTCACATTTTAATGTCACTCATCTAGTCAGGAAGCAGAAACAATACATTGTGTCTTAGCTGACCAGTCAGACCTTATACATAATTAATAAATGACAAACAGACAAGGATAGTCAAAGAAAATATTTTGCAAACATTTCATAGGCTTATACACCTTTGCATACAGATTCATTCATAATTAATATATGTGTAAAAATCAGCTTATCGGAGATACTTTATGGAAAAAAGAGTTCTGCTCATTAAATAAATGATTCACTGGGAACAGTTTGCCCAGTTCTAGTTGTAGATGTGCCTTACCTTGACCTAAAGGGAGTGCCCTTGCGAATGAAAGTAGTTCTTTGTTCATACTAATTTATATAATCTTTATATAAAGTGGTTTCTTTACAATTGGAAGAATGGAACAAAGTCAAGGGAAGTCTTTTCATTGACCCCAGAGATCCTTGGATCAGACTGTAAATATTTCTCTCTCTCAGTACAGTTCATGTGTTTTCTATAGGTGTTTTCTCAGATACCATCATGCAGAATGCCTTAAAATGGCTGGCTAAATAATGAATACAATTATTACTAGTTGGAAGTTTAAAATTACTGCCCAGAAGTTCTAGAAAAATAATAAGAAATCACCAATATAGTATTACAAAACTCCATGCTGGCATTCTGGTGACCAATCACACAAGCTCTGCTTGAGTTGTTATTAAGTTATTGGTATTCTCAGAAGAACTATAACAATGTGTTACATGAATATTGATCTAATGACCTCTATTTCATATAGTGTGCATTTTAATATGTTTTCACCTTCTTTGCGTGTACACTTATGGCCTGCACTCTTACATTCATTCTCTTTTCCCATTTTAACTGAAGCCTTCTGTACAAACAAACTTGCACCAGGTCAGTTAAACCAGTGCAAATCCCTGAGTAGACACTCTTGTTTCAATTTGTATGGAATATTTTAGTTTACCTTAAACCTCTTCCTAATCAACTTAACCTAACCCAAAGTAAACTTAGAGTATCCAGTGTTTAGCACTTTTTTAAACTTAGGCTTTTGTCTACACTAGCACTTTTGTCAGCAAAATTGTTGTCAGTCAGGGATGTGAAAACAACACTCTCCTGCTAGCATAGCTATTGCCACTCGTTGGGAGTGGTTTAATTATGCCAGTGGGAAAGCTCTCTCCCATTAGCATAGAGTGGTTACATGGGAGACCTTACAGCTGTGGCACTGTAAGGTCTGTACTGTAGACATAGCCTAAACAATTTTAAAATTACAGTGTAAGTTAAATCATGACTATGTCCTGGGCAAGCCCTTATTCCATATCCTCATCTGGGTCTCTTTCTCTCCCATATATCCATTTTTCTTATCTTTTTTGAGGCGATGTAGACTATGTGACACATTTCCTGGACAGTCGAAGAACTGGCGCCTTTTGAGTTATTTCCTGGATTGATGGAAATGATTATTGGGTTTATGCTAAAAATAGTCGTCATAACACTCTATGCTCCTATTTAAATCAACAGTAAAGAAATTTCTGAAATTTTCAAATATCAAAAAGAAAAAAAAAGTGATTTTTGGTGTAATGTGCTAAATTTTGCTCTCATTATGACAGATAAGTGTAACTCAATTGATTTCAGAGACAGTCATACCTGGGTAGCTAAGCAGAATTTGGCCTAATAACTATGGGATCCCAACAGTATAATCTGTAAGAGGAGGACTTTTTAGAGAGTGCAAGTGTATGGACCAACTTTTTTTCTCTAGGATATTGTCACACAATTCCAATTAAAGTCAATAGGAGCTATGCACGGGTATTAGAGGGAAGAATTTGGCCTTCCACTAGTTTATTTTAAAGCTGAATCTAAAACATAATAAAAATGGAACTGGAAATTATGCTGACATCAGATGCAAATTAATCATGTTAAATCCAGCCAATTACCAGTTAAACTGTAAAATAAACTAGCTTTTGACTGAATCTGGCCTTCAGCAGCGGTACAGAGTGCTATATAGTACTAAGAGTGCTTTCTACCTGAAACACAGAGCCTACTGCCTGCCCAAAAGGGATGCTTCCATTTTGCTCAACAAGCAGAGCTACTGCTTATTGCTTAGGGAAAACAAGGGAGAAGGATTCAGGTTGAATCTCAGTAATGTACAGAATGAGCACACAAGTGGGATGGGAGGTACTGAGAATTGGCTGCACATTCTAGTCTGTTGCCTCAAGTTGGTACCCAGAGATAACATGAAAATATTAGACCTGATCAGGGAAGTTCAGCTGCATAATGGGGTTTTTAAAGGGTAATCATTTACACCACCCTGTGTTTTCACCTGATATTTCAGTATCTATCCATCTCAAATATTTAGGTCCAATAATACTAAGGATTTGAAGCTTGTGACTAGGGCTAGAAAAACTCAATGAAACATAAAGGTTAAGTTCTTTGCTAATGATCTCAGCATTTGCTTGCTCCTTCTGTATTTCTTTATACAAAAGAGATAAGGGATAAGATTGAGGAATCCATTTTCAGACATGTCTGAAAATTAAAAACTACTGTCTAATCTAAAAGAAAGTTTTAGGTGAAGACGGAATCTGGAAGTCCTGCCTGCTCATATGTGAGTCCTGAATGGCCAGGCGGATTTTACTGGTGCTTGCTGGCAGACACTTCTTACATTTTAAACAGAGCCCAAACCCCTCTCAGATTTGATGAATAATTCAAAGAGAATGAAAGAGGAAACCATGACACAGCTCATAGGAGCAAAAGGCTGGAGGCAGATATACAAAAGATCCAGCAAAAGAGGAGATAATGGTATTTTCCTACTTCTAGCTAGTTGCCAAGAGGTGAATGCTGATTGGGATACAGGGAGCCTAACACTATTATCACTTACAAGCAACTCCACTAAAGTCAGTGGCGTTTCAATGGTACAAAATCGCTGTAAGTGAGAGGAGAATAAGACCTAATGTATCTAGTAAGGAAGAAAAAAATGAAGACGGTAAGTATCAGAGTAAAAAATACCACTATGTTAGAAAGAGATAAGGTATTGTTTATGTAAGAAAAATAATGACTACTGTGAAAATATCATGGGCTACTGAGTAGTAAAAAGACAACAGTTCAGGAGATAAGAAAAGATAAATGCAGTACAGAATAAGAGAATTATGAATTAGAAATAAGAATCAGCATGGATAATTCAGGAAAGGAGTAGAAAAGTCATCAGGGAAGAATAAACATGGTACATTTGGTAATCAGAGTTTGGTTTGGTTACTGTAAGTTTAAAATAATAAGCAAGAGTTTTCATGACTAGCGCTATACACGTACAGTAGAATCTAAGGGTTACAAATACCTCAGGAATGGAGATTGGTTGTAACTCTAATGTTTGTAATTCTGAAAAAAACATTGGGGCTGTTCTTTCAAAAGTTTACAACTGAACATTGATTGAATACAGATTTGAAGCTTTACTATGCAGAAGAAAAATGCTACTTTCCCCTTTTTAAAGTAGTTTACATTTAACACAATACTGTACTGTATTTGCTTTTTGGGTGGGGTGGGGCTTTACTGATCAGTTCTTAACTCTAGTGTTCATAACTCTGTTCTACTTGTTCTACTGTACAAGACTATCAGCTGCATAGGTTTAGAATAGATTAATAGCCATTTATCATTTGATAATCAGTCCTAAAGCCTTTGGATCATACCTCTATTTACTCTACTAACTACCAACCTGAAGCAAATACTCACCAGCAACCACACACCACAGAACAAATACACTAACCCAGGAATCTATCCTTTCAGCAAAGCCCAATGCCAGCTCTGTCCACATATCTATTCAAGTGACACAATCATAGGACCTAATCACATCAGCCACGCCATCAGGGGCTCATTCACCTGCACATCTACCAATGTGATATATGCCATCATGTGCCAGCAGTGCCCCTCTGCCATGTACATTGGGCAAACCGGACAGTCTCTACGCAAAAGAATAAATGGACACAAATCTGACATCAGGAATCATAACATTCAAAAACCAGTAGGAGCACACTTCAACCTCTTTGGCCACTCAGTAACAGATTTAAAGGTGGCAATTTTGCAACAGAAAAGCTTCAAAAACAGGCTCCAACGAGAAAGTGCTGAACTTGAATTAATATGCAACTAGATACTATCAACTTAGGCTTAAATAGAGACTGGGAACGGCTGAGCCATTACACCATTGAATCTATTTGCCCATGTTAAGTATCCTCAGACCTTCTTGTCAAACTGTCTTAAATGGACTATCTTGATTATCACTACAAAAGTGTTTTTTTCTCCTGCTGACAATAGCTCATCTTAACTAATTAGCCTCTTAGGCTATGGCTACATTAGAAATTTCAAAGCACTGCCCCGGCAGCGCTGCGGGAGCGCTGCCACAGCAGCGCTTTGAAGTGTGAGTGTAGTCAAAGCCGCAGCGCTGGGAGAGAGCTCTCCCAGCGCTGCTTGTAAACCACATCCCTTATGGGTGTAGCGTGCAGCGCTGGGAGCCGCGCTCCCAGCGCTGCCGCCCTGATTACACTGACACTTTACAGCGCTGCATCTTGCAGCGTCAGGGGGGTGTTTTTTCACACCCCTGAGCGCGAAAGTTGCAGCGCTGTAAAGTGCCAGTGTAGCCAAGCCCTTAGAGTTGGTAGGGGAACTCCCACCTTTTCATGTTCTCTGTGTGTATATATATATCTCCTCACTATATGTTCCTTTCTATGCATCCAATGAAGTGGGCTGTAGCCCACGAAAACTTATACTCAAATACATTTGTTAGTCTCTAAGGTGCCACAAGTACTCCTGTTCTTAACACTGAGTAGTACCATTCTCCCCAGGAATCCCATTGACTTTAATAGGAGAAAGGTGCTATTTAGCATGAGTTAAGGTGTCTGGCCCATAGTGATCTTAGAACAGTTGTGAGCAATCTGAGGAGCATCAGGGTAATCTGATTGCAGGATGTGAGACATTGTGCTGACATTGACCATCCATAGGTAGGGCCCCTCCCTCCCCCCCACCATTCCCGGCCAATGGGAGCTGTGGGAAGTGGCAGGCAGCACATCCCTCCGGCCTGTCACTTTCCACAGCTCCCATTGGCTGGGAACAGCAAATCATGGCCACTGGGAGCTGCGGGGGCGGGCGGGGGGGGGCACTGTGCTGTGGACCATCAATGTCAGCAAAATGTCTTGCAGCCCACAATCAGATTACCCTCATGGGTCGCATGTGGCCTGTGGACCGCAGGTTGCCTACCACTGTCTTAGAAGTTATGTTCAGTGAAAAAAGAACTATGATACTCTCTGTGAAAGAAGGATGTTTTTCAAAAGCCTTTCAAAATTTTCTACCGACTGAACTAACTTCATACTGTTCAAGTCTTAGAACAGGTGATGTCAATTAATTCCAGATGAAGTGCTGTTATTCCTGGCTTTACGAACTTGAAAGTGGAGCCTAATTAAAATATAAGACGATGAATGAGCACATATAAAGTATTTAATAATAATGAGTCTTGTTAAAGTGACCAATATCTGCCTAGTAGAAATAAAAAATGTGATTAAGTTAAAGATAAATTTTAGGTGCTGACCTAGCCATATAGAAAAGAAGGCCTGGGTTTGAGAGGTGTCTGTGTTTCTACCTATCCTTTGTAATTATACCAGCAGAGAGAAGCCCTTGGTCATCCCTTAATAGTCCATCACCAGGGTCATTTAATTTGTAACTGACATATACGGAGTCTCTCTCATTTTGGAAATGACTGGGTAGATCTACAAATATAGCATCAGTTTAAGTCTGTGAGATAATATCATGCTGGATCAAGTTATCATTTCTATTACAAAGTATCGTAAGTGTGAGTGGCACGTGGGAGGTGAATACAGTGGCATGGTGATGTCATAGATTGAGATAATGAAGGAGCAGCTGGAAAGATGGAAAGAAAACAAGAAGTACCCAGAGTCATAAAAGCCAAAGAAAGAGTGTACAATCCTGCACTAGTAGAAATGATGAGCTGTGTGGGCTGAGAAGCATTTTGTAAGGATCATATGCTGTTATACATGGAGGAAGGCACAGAATGGTCTAGAGAGAAGATGTCTTCTCCTCACCAAGCCTCTGTAGAATTGATCAGTGTATAGTCTGCTCACAGTGTGCTGTGAGCTAATTGGTCCATATATTTACACATCATATGAAATTAATCCACAGAAATCTTTTCAATTAGACACACAGCAAGGTCATGATTTTGGGGTGGCAGCCTGGAGGATGAACCTCTTGGGCAATGCTGAGAACTCACTGGCCAATGACAGTTCTTCCTGGTTATGAGGTTAGACCTTTGTCCAGTCCAGTGATTCTAACAAGTACCGGTTTTAGGTGGTGGGTGCTAAAGGCAGAAAGAGGCCTTTTCCTACCTTTACCCCACAAATTACTGCAAAAGGGAGACATTTGACAATACAGGGAAACAGTAAATCTGGCTATACATGAAGTATTGTCGGGTGCACAAAGTAAACAAACTGAAACAATAGAGAAAATAAGTATTTTGCTAACATCTTTCAGGGATAGTAATCTTAAGAGTTCTTTGTGACTATAATTGGTGTATATTTTTGAGACAGATATGTCATTTTCAAGTTGACAGTGTTCCTTTAACTGAAATAAAATGGATCCATGATGATCTATCAAGTACCTAACAGAATTTTTAAATCACTAAACATCTAATTTACCAAATGGAATAGAATGAATCCAAGCTACAGCTGTCAGATGCATTTCAAACAATTGCTCACAAAGCTGTTTACCTGAGTGAGCAGAACAGGTTATAAAGAGATTTTCATTGTGGGGAAAAATCAGGCACATTCAAGGGAGAAAAAAGTCCCATTGACCTATTTATTTGAAGAGGAGTGAAACTGATCTCCTAGCTAAATTTTATACATTCACAATGTCTTGAAACAGATATTTTGAAGAAGACACTCTTGGGTTATAAATCTTATTTTCTTCCATCTGTTACTGATGTAAATTAAATGATTAAAAATCTATTTTTTCATTATTAATCAGGATATCACATTTTTTATAATGCCCTCATCCTGGAAAATGAAAATAGATAAATCAAGCTCAATTTAGAAATGTACTGTAATCAAAATAGATGTATGATCATTATTTTTATATAGTACCTAGTGGCCTTAATCAGGGAACATGACCCCATTAAGCTAAGCACTGTATACACATATAACAAAATAACAGTGCAAGCACTAAAGAGCTTTCAACCTTCTAGCTGTCATGCACTGCCACAATATTGCAGTTTTTCCTGCAGTATTTGTGAGACTAACAGAAAACAATGCTTCATTTTGTTGGACTTCCTGTGCTGCAGCCCACTAACAGGTAAGACTATCATCACTGATATTAAGTATCAGAGAGGAAGCCGTGTCAGTCTGGATCTGTAAAAGAAGCAAAGAATCCTGTGGTACCTTATAGACTAACAGACGTTTTGGAGCACGAGCTTTCGTGGGTGAATACGCACTTCGTCAGATGCAAGATCTGACGAAGTGGGTATTCGCCCATGAAAGCTCATGCTCCAAAAGGTCTGTTAGTCTATAAGGTGCCACAGGATTCTTTGCTGCTATCACTGATATTGCTTGTGCAAAACAAAAAAGGTGTGTTAATTTCATGCTTCATTAGGCACAGTGTTTGCCAAATGAGAGAAGGCCAAACTGTTTGGGAAATTTTATTTTCAGGCTTCTAAGATAGTATTAAAAGCCATGAAGAGTAGGTATTAATAAATAAAAACCAGACAAAGTACTGCCTGAACTGCTTCTCTTGAAATTACTTTGAATCCCTTAGCATTAATTACACATTATTTTGTATCAAATCTTGAGCAATTGCAGAGAATTATAAAATTGTAATATCAGTAGAGGAGTTTGATGGCAGGCTGCTGAGACTAGAGTTCGAATGATTTGGAGAGATTCAGAATGATAGGAGAGAACTGAGAAATAATCTTTCTTTCTCTCTCCCTCTCTCTCTATCTTCCCTTATGTTGCTTTATACTTTTTTAAAATTTAAAGGGATATAAATTCATATAGTTATATAAAATATTTTATATTATTTGGTCAATGTAATTAGAATAAAGATAAAGTATAGTTAAGAAAGTGGAACATTGATTTTAAAATCGGTCTAAGTCTACAAGTATGCTGTTTAGTTGAATGATTAGTGTGAATAGGAAGGTTTATTCCCCCTTGGCTAGCTACGATGCATTTTTCTCTGCATATTAGAGTGGTTATTTTTGCTAAAAGGGAAATGCATGACATGGTGACCTTTTAAACATGAAGATACACTTTAAAGCTTTGGGGGTTAAATGCATTGTCAGATCCACTGTAGATCTCAACTTTGATATTTTGTTCTTCCTGCAAATGGGGAACTGACACTGACATCAATGGTTGCTCTGTCCATGAATGGAGAACCAAGTATGAGAAGTGAGTTCCGCTCTGTGGATCTGAAAGGAAAATATTATATTTCAAGTCCAATCCAACTCCCATTAAAGTTATCAATTCCTAGTCATAGATTTTAATGTCAGACTAGTCTGATCTCTGACTCCCTGAATAACACAGAACATAGAATTTCATCCAGTGGTTCTTCCATCTAACATGGATGGAAGCTCAGTAATTTGACAATGGGAATACTGACAGTAACTGGAGTTGGATCAGGCCCATACACCCAGAATACTGGTTTGACCAGTATGATGTATACACGAGATTCACTTGTGATTTTGTCGATCAATGCAATGGCATTAGGCTCTGATCCCTCAATTAGATCCACACTGATCAACTACAGGATTAGGGCCTTTGTGTGTAACTTAAGATGTGTGACTTAGATCATAAACAAGGAAATAAATGGCCGTCAGGCATTTGAACTGTACATAGTGTATCCTAATATTAAAAGTATTTTCCATAGAACTATTATCAGAAATGCCAGTAGAAGAAGATAGTGTGAAATATTAAAGCTAGAAATGACTTTGCCATTGAGAAAACAGGTTGTGATAGGATAAAATGACAGGAAACAAATAAATAAATATGTTTTTTAAGTAAAAAGAATGGCCTGGATTGCAAACATTACCTAAAAAAAATAAAGACTATGAACCTAACTGTATTAAAACACAAATAGTTTTTTCATGCTAAAATGAGGAGTCTGTTTCTATATGCTAACCTTATACACCCTAACTAGTGCAAGGTAGTTTGATGGGTACTGGATCAGGATTGCATCTGCCACCTAGATGTTACTATTTATATGAACAATCAGTAATAGTCTTTGGAACCTCAGAGCTGTTACACAGAGCAAATGTCAGTTCATTTAATCTTTGTCATCATAGCCATCTCTCACCTCACCTCACCTCATCCTTTGTAAAGACAGTTGAAAAAGACATATATGGGACATTTTCAAGATTCACTCAAAGAAACATGGGTCTCAGTATTTTCTGTTCTAAGAAGAGAACTTCAGGCATTAACCACAATCTGTCATGAGCTGCTGGACGATCTAGAGGAAATAAACAACAAATTATGTTAAGACAAGTAACAGTCCCTTTCTTTCCAGTGACTTGGAATTCTGTTAGCACTTTAAAGTAAATATATATTTGTTATTAATAATCACATTTTAATATTCGTCTTAATAATTATTCCACAATTCACTGTAAAGCTGATGTAGCTCTTGTGACATTCCCCATGGTGCAACCTGAACTGCTGGACTGCTGTGTCCCTTTAGCTCTCCAGCCTGGGATGCCTTTTGCACTGTTTTTCTAGTGAACAACAAACCTGGCCAGATGCTGCTCACTCACAGCTACTAGCTTGAAAAGTCACTCCCAGCTAAGTACATGAATGCTATGCCTAGCCATCCATGAATAAATACAAGGCAACACTCCCATATCCTGTAATCTCACCTTGTCCCCCCAAAAATGTGGTTTGTATCTTTCAGTAGCCCACCGGACCATACAAGCTCATAATTTAAATGAGTTCATCATGCCAGCGAAGGGTAATGAATATGTGCTAGCCCTGTTGACCTGAGTAGAGATTTCCCAAACACTTCAATTAAACATACTGGTTTACATAAAACAATAGAATCAGTTTATTAACTAAAGAAAGATAGATTTTAAATTATTATTATATTATAAATGATGTCAGAGTTGATTACAAAGGAAATAAAAAGATAAACATGAAAGCTAATTCCTAAACTTTACCTAGGCTAATAAGCAAAAAAGGTTTCACTCATCCAGAACCCTTCCACAGTCTGTACTGGCTGGAAAACCTGCAGGCCAAGACCACTCCCCCCAGTTCAATGGTGCACCTTTGTCTTTCAAGCAATTTTGCTGTTGTAAGATGAGAGAGGAGAGGTGATGAAGCGGTCCCTGTCTCTCCATGTTATACTCTGACCCTTTGTACTGGGAAAGTCTTTGCTGGGTGATGGGGTCAGGCAGCCACATGATGTGTGTGAGTTGCCAACTGTCCTTCAGGTGAATTGTAAATATGTTGTTTACATCTCCCCTGCTGGTGAATTTCTGATTAAGCAGGTAATGACCTTTTAGCATCAGGCTGGCATGCCAGTGTACTTTTGTCTTTGAGAAAATGGCCTGAGGGAGTTATCCAGAACTCTAGGGTATTTCAGAAGCAATCATATAGTAAAATCTCATAGCTCCATATACAATGCTGATACATGCATTTTAACAGGACAATAATGTTCAGTAGATTATGAGTTTTAAAATAATACCTCACAAGGCGTACTTTGTACAAATTATATCATAACCATCTAAAATGATGAACATGGTATACAGAGTTTCAGAGCTGTACATTGGGCACCATTAAAAATAAAATCAACGTTCAACAATAGGTACCAAATCATCGTGTCTGAGACACTGTAGTTTGGGCCTGATCCTATGAGCTGGAGAAAGCTCGCCACTTTCCATTGAAATTTGACAGAGATGTTGTGATTGCTGTGTAAAGAAGATCCAAACAGACATTCTCTTAACTCAGATAAAACCTTTACATTCAGTGTTTAAAAGGTCTAAAAAGGTTTGGATTTTTAAATTCTTAGCTTGCAGTTCTTTACAGTAAAAGGAATTTGTTAACTACATTGGTGTATTGTACGTCTTATTCTTTTAAGGTTCTTTATGACTGTTAGATGAGAAGCAGTTTTTACAGCTAATAAAGGTTGCACATTACTGCTTCTCCAATATTGCTAAAAGATTTCCGTGTACTAAGGAACAGGATGCAGTAGACATATTCTGTTTTATTGCAAAGCAATGTAACAGCTGAAGACATGGATCAGTAAAAGTAAGCAAATTCAGGTTGCTTATGAAAAGAAGCCTAGACAACTATGTTCAGACACATAACTACATTACCCCCCCCCCCAATGTTTTCTGGTTTCAGTTTTAAACATAATACAATTTCATTAAGAAGCCATAGCAACCCTTCACTAATTGTGGAATAATACATTGTGAGCTACATTCTGTTACAGGCTAACAGGGCTACACTCTGATTCTGTACTTACCAACTTTGAGCACTTCAGAGCTTGTTTCATCTCATTAGTGGATGTTTATTGGGACTAAGGGGTTATGCATTCTGTGACTATTGTTAGGTGTGTGGCTGCAGGTTATTCTAAACCATTTTCGTAGCCTTTAATGTCACACAACCTTCAACAGAGTGCAATCAGAGATGTTTTCTCACTAAATACCAGTTAGAAGGGACATGTATAGGTATATTTAAAAATAAAACTACTTCTTATAACAACATGCATTTCAAAGTCACATTTGTGTTCAATTGCAAAGAGGTTACACAAAATTTTATTTCAAAGGGCACATATTTAAATTGCTAGTTTTGGAAAGTTTGGTACAGGACGGCAGTTACAGGAACAGCAATCAGAACAATGTGTTTAATTGGACGCTTGCTTGGCATTCACATCAGAAAGAATAAAATTGTTATTTCCCAACTCATTTACTAATACAAGTATTTTTCCAACCATCACAGCTAATATAGGTTGGTTGTGAACTATTTATGTGAAATATAACACTGTGTTTTTTAATAGTTAAACCATTTAGTAGTTGTCAGCAGCATTCTGTTGGGGATTGGCAAATAAAATATTTAAGGATAGGAGCAGTTTGTATAAACTAATCACTGTGCATAATCTGAATAATCCTCAGGTGCATAATTTAGTAGGAATAAATTACTATCTACTTTTTTATATTTGCATTCTGAATTCACATTTTCTTTTACTCTGTGACACAGTGTTTTATTGAATATACTAGCAAATAGAAAAGCAGGAAATACAAGTGTGAATTAACAGTGTGATGTAAATGACCCTGCAGGAAATGGCATCTTTGTTTACATTTGTTTACAAATGCTTAGTCAAAGCACACAAAAACTGTTATTATTAACAGTTGATAGTCATGTTAATTAGGAAATCACAGAAAAGTGTGCTTGTGTGATACTGCTGATTAACACTGCGATAGACGACAGCTATTTTACTAGGAATTATATAAAATCTGTTAACATAAGTCTCTTTGCAAGATATTGGGGATTGCTTTTGGTAGGTAGATTTCTGGTACTGTTACTGAGAGCAGATAACTTGGAAAATTGAGGGTGGAAACACAATGCCCTAAAAACTTTGCCAAATGGAATGCGGTGAAGATCATTATCAAGGCTTATCTGAAATAAACATCATTTTGAATTTTAAGTTAATACATGGCAACCTCTGTTTACAAATATGACTATTTGGACATTTCTAGCCTCCCCTAACATATGCCTACACATACTTATATGATTTTGCTACCAATCTTTTATTGAAGAGTCAGGCTGCAAATGGTGAATGCTGATGGAAAAGAAAAAATTGAGGGTACATGAATTAGGTGCTGACTTATATGTTAATAAGAAAATAGTCCCACACTTTCTCCTCATCTTAATAAGGGAATGTTTTTAGCCTATTTATTTGCCATGGCAGAGATCTGGCTTGATGTCATTTCTTGAGAATTTACCAAACCCTAACTTCCTGTTCTTTGTTATTAGTGAAATCACACTCCTACACAAGGCCAGGTAGCTGGGCACTATGTGGGAAACCAGTGGAGGTGGAATTCTCTCCCCTCAAACCTGTAATGTAAACTCTGCAGCTGCAATCCAGATATAGACTAACAGGTTTGCTTGTCCTCTCATCTCTCTTATTGATGAAGGATGAGTACATGATTTGCTAATACACACTTTGATTTGTTTTCTGTTGAATCCTTTTTTGGGCTTTTGGTTTAGCTATTTGATTGGCTTCTTTGGTGACCCAGGGACAAATTGACTTAAAAAAAGAATTAATGGATTGAAAGACTTGAAAGATACCAATGTTATAGTCAATGCCAATAAGTTTAAAGACACAGAACAAATGCTTCCTTTTTCATGTCACCGTGTGGAGAACAGTATTTGCCAAACAGGCAAATTAGTTATTGAGCATACATTTCCATGCCCTGATCCTTGATTAACACACATATGAGGACAGGAACATTGAAAACACTCAGCTGAGCAGATAGCTGTCGAGAGAGTTGCAGGTACGTGCTTCCAACTCTAAATCCCAAGGGCAGGATTGTGAGCCTGAATATGTTGTACCTGTGAATTTCTTCATTTATATCCAGATATAATATAGAGTGGACTCAGGAGTTACACCCATGTGAACAGTGCACATAGCCCCATGTTCTCTGAAGCACATTGGTATCTTAGTCACAGAATGTGGCAGTAACCTGCTGTATGCTCAGAGCAGCTGGCCAATTGACAACACAAAAAACCTATGGTATGTGTATGAATTTAAGCTTCTCTGATACCTAGGTCTATTTGTTCATTAGCACTGGACTTGGCATCAGGAAGATGTTAAAACTTTTACTGCTTTGCCAAGGATCATGATGTATTCTGTGCATATTTCTTGTTCCTTTCTCTTCTGTGTCATATTCTGCCCATTAATTGTAGGTCATGGCGTATTTGTGCAGTAGTATGAGGTTCCTTCTTCAGCCCTCCACCCCCTTTATTAATATTGCACTTCTGTTGTGCAGTGCAAAACTAACGAGATGATTAGCCCCTTTCTGCTCCACACGTTTGAATTGTTGTCTAGACTTCAGACAGCTGCTACATTTCAGACAGAAATGGCTCATTCATTAGGAGGAAGTGATTCCTACATCGTAAGCTTGTTGTAAAATAACTCTCACATTGTCTAGACAGATTGCAGGTTTGGTAAGGATTTGATTGAGAGAGGAAATCAAATGAAAACAGATTGTAATTCAAAACCAAGTGGTTGTTTATTAATGGGGAATGAGTTGCAACTTGGGCTGGGGAGGAGCACTTTTACCAACTAACAATACTATCAGAACAAGAATATACACACAACTTGAAACAATCTGTTTACATCCAACAACAAGAAACCAAGCAGTCTGTAATCAACTGCTCACTAAAAACCAGAGCAGATACACAAACCAAGTAAACTGTACACGCATTAACTGAATACTATAAAGATACACCAGCTAACCACAATAGCAATTAATACAACAATTTGACTTCCATATACTATATACACAACTTGGTACCAAGTAAGGGAAGGGAAAAAGGGAAGAAGTTAAACAAACAGGGTATCTACAGAAATTAAAATGCACATACCACACTCCAGGCGCAGCTGACCAGACACTGAGGACGTGGCAAATTGGGGAAGGGAGGTAATCCAAAAAACCAAAACGACACGACACGAGCCGGCTAAATCCAGAGGAGACCCTGGCTGGAAGGGTGATCAGGCCTTCCAGCTAACACACAGATATTCCTGCCGTTTTGGGCGCGAGACTTAGTTTTATTCAAAGACTCTTACTCATGTCAGCGTCTGATTGGTCCCTAGCTCCTTCACCAACCAGGTTCCGAGCTGGTGCCCTCTACATCATGGGAGCTGCACCCAGCACACTGCTTTTGCACACAGCCCTTTTGCACACAGCACCAACTTAACCTTTTGACCAACAGAAGGTTCGAGAACAGGCACACTGGTATTTTTGCACACGGCACTAGCCTGACCCTTAGGTGACCAGGGAAAAGAGCAGGAATAGGCACACAGCACTACGGTGTTGCACACGGTACCAATATGACCTTTTGACCGACAATTGGCCAAACAGACGCCATGTGTGAGCATAGGCTTTAGGGCTGTGACAACATTCTAAAGTACTTCCACATTACAACAGGAGTCCCAGACAAGACATATGGGACTTGGAAGAAGGCAGTTTCCCACATACCAGCTCCATGTTACCCTGATCAGTTCATGGGCACCATGCCTGCCTTCATTAAAGAAGGCAGGAACAGAGGCTCTCTCCATTCTCCAGGTTTACTGCTAATTGTTAGCAGACTGCAATGCAGGCTACCAAAAGCTATTTTCTACAGACACAGTCCTGTAGCAAGAATATTCTACCTTTTTTCTGCAAGCAATTTCCTTCCTTGCAGGGGAAATTTCACTAAATAACATTGAATTCTCGTTTAAAACAACAAGACATATCCATTCTTGCGGGAGAGGACCAATTTTAAGGCTCCATCCCTGTAACATTTTAAAATTTGACTTGCTAAGTGACTATTTCTCATTGAGGACCAGCCAGGAGATAAGTTTAACATTTTAATGTTCATCTATCCTTTTAGTTCTTGGAGAGCAGGATATCGATATAATTTCTTACAGCTGAAAAAGTCTATTATTCCCTCATAAACAAAAAAAGAACCCCTGCATGTGGCCAAATTTCGCCCAGACATTCCAATATACAAAAAAACCCAAACAACAAAAAAACACTTTGTATCTGAAACCAAACTTGAAAATTTCAGCCTAAAGGGAGAATTTATATTCAAAATGAAAAGAGGGCTTTATAAAGGGAGTCTAAGTTCTTAATGTAATCCTAAAGTATTTGCTACTGCAGAGCACATAGTTAATTTTTTTCTCTCTTCTTCTGAAGCATTTGGTCCTTGCCATTGTCACAGACAGGATACTGAACTAGATGGACCTCCAGTCTGACCAACTTCTTTTTGGGGAGAAGACACAAGTTTTTGAGCCACAGAGTTAAGCACAGGCCAGAAGGCTTTGTTTCACTTAAATGAAGAGCTGTGAGTGCAGAGAAAGGTAATTCCATTCATGGAGGATTTTGATATTTTTAATTTGATTTCATTGCAATTTGGAACAAACCCCCACCATTTTGATAGTCTTACCAAAAGGAAGGAGAGCCCAGACTCTGAGATGGCTGCTTGGCAGCCTGCTGAAGAACTGTAGACTCTGGAAGTTCTAGGGTGACTAGCCTTGGCACTGATGCAGTCTGACTGGTCATGCAGGTCAGGAAACCAACCTTGGGTCTGTGAGAACTAGAAATCAAATTGTCTCCACAAAACATTTTTATTTTCATGAATCTGCCATTTCTGCCAAAAAATGTTTCGTTGGAATTTTTCTGACCAGCTGTATATAAGGATGTTGTTAAGTGCTTTGGTGAATTAGAGACTATATGAAAAATAAGGAATTGACCCTGTCCCTGATTCACCAGCCCATTATACTATGTAACTTCATTGAAATCTCTGGAGCTAAAGTGATATAAAACTGGTGTAACACAATAGGGAATCAGGTCCCTAGTCTTTTAGATAGAAATGTAGACTTTGCTTGTTCCAGTTGTTTTATGGAATGAGTTTCAAGTTTGTGGCACATACTAGTGCTTAACAAGGAAAACCTATATATATACAGAGTATCTTTCATTTCCTCTTGTTATCAGTAGCTGTGGGAGTTCACAACACTCTTGTGAGTTAAATTATATACATACACATTTTCTATATTTATAGAAATTTAGGGAAAGGAATAGCAATAAATACATTATATTCAGGGATGTCTGGATACTAACCAATTGCTAAAATTCAGACAGAGATCCATATGGTAAAAATAGAAAAATATACAGAAGTATATGTATACTAGTTAAATATATCAAATATAAATCCACACCACGTTTGCCTTCTGCCTCAGGTTATAAAAGATGTGTCTGAAGAGCTTTGAAGGTGATTAAACTTTTATATTTACACTTACAAACCCAATAACTGGTCTCTACAACTATGTCATTTGTCATATTCTATTCAGTGAACCAGAGTATACTCACTCGTTCCTGGTGCTGTTTGTGAGGATAGCTGGCATATTGGTTATTTATTCATGTAAAAACTAATAAGTGAAATTTACAAACCAATAAAATTACCCAGCAGACAGCATAAATATAGCATTCTTTGCAACTTTTTTGATCTAAATAAATGATGTAGAGAACTTACTCTTGAACTAAACCCATAGCCTAATTTAGGGTGATAAGTCTGTCTCTTAAAGTAGCCTTTGAGCCAGATCTATAGTCTCTTTCTCATGGAAACCTTCATTGACATTAATCTTCTTTCTCTCAGGTTAAAAAAAAATAGCTAATGCATAAGTGTAGTGACCCTGATTTACTAACATTACTGACACATTTACCGTTTCGCATTCTGTTACACATTGAACAAGATCAACTTGTCATATGCTGTTTGTATAAGAAATAAGTACACAATCAACATGAATTATCTTCTGCTTTAGGGGGTTATAAAGCAGATATTAACCAATTAAAATAACTGTACCTTGTGCTCTTGTAAAAAAAAAAAATCTCCCAGTTCATGTGCAGATGTGCAGAATAATTGGTCTTTTAGTCTGATTTTTTCCCCTTAGATATTTAATCCCTCTTCTTCTACCATTTAAGGTAAATACACCTCTACCCCGATATAATGCGACCCAATATAACACGAATTCGGATATAACGCAGTAAATCAGTGCTTCAGGATGGGGCGGGGCTGTGCAGTGCTCTCCGGTGGATCAAAGCAAGTTCGATATAATGCGGTTTCACCTATAACGTGGTAAGATTTTTTTGGCTCCGGAAGACAGCGTTATATCAGGGTAGGGGATAGTGCAAGTCAAGCTGTACATTTTACATGGTATTTGCTTCCACAAATGGGTAGTGAACATGAACATTGGTTCTCAGGAAAGGATCTACTTAATCTGGCACTACTGCAGCAGATACAGCACTTCTAAAAAGTCACCGTCTTCACAGTCCTTGCAGCTAGTTCTTGTGTACACATCTAGGAGTAGTGATAAGGGCATACACAGTAGTGGCTCTTTATGTGCCAATACGAGGATGACAACTCCTAATCCTCCCTCTTCCCTCATGCAGATATTTCAGTATAACTGCACAGACCAAAACCTAGAGTTTTTCTGTGTCTCTGTTGATTATGGTATGAAGCTTCATTGATTGGGCTACCTTTGGGATGGACACTTATAACCCTTGATGTAATTAACAGCTTTCTCTATCTGACCTTGACCCTGCTCCCTTCAAAGTCAATGGCAAATTTCCTGTTGGCTTAATTGGTGCAGGACTAGGCATTAAGAGAGACAGAAGGCCTGATTGTCATTTACAGTAAGGCACCTTGCAGCACTCTGGCAGTGTAAAGGAACGTTAAAGGTACATTACAACTGCATACACTTTAAGTCCCCTCTGCATTGTCAGAGCACTGCATAGTGGTAAATTATGGAAAAATTCAAATACTCAGGCTACAAGATCAGCATAAGACTCTTTGCTTAGTCTTCAGTTCCTCTGACCAAACCATGGGAAAACCTGGATGAAGATAACCATTGCAGCTCTCATGTGCAGCTGGAAAAGATGTTGAGAGCCAAGACACTGGATGAGTGCCAGAAAATGTACTCTGCTGGGGAGCTCTCTGTCCCCCAGCACAGACAGAGCTGATAGAGCTGCTACTAAATAGTTCAAACAGTCAAACTGCTCTGCAGAATGGACATATGGTGGCCCCAGTTGTACTATAGCACTGATGCAGCTCCATTTTGGCTCAGCAGCCTGGCCTTCCCAAATTCAATATCCATCCATTTTAGATACTTACATGGCCCATGTGACTGTAGTAATTGAGTACCTCATAATTTTCAATGTATTTATCCTCACTACACTCTGAAAGATGGGGAAGAGGTATTATCTTCATTCTACAGATGGAGAACTGAGGCACAGAGAGACTAAGGGACAAATTTTAAAGTTATATAGGTGCCTATAGATGCAGATAGGCAACAGGTGGGTAGGTATTTAACTCCACGTGATTTCATGTGGAGTTAGGCACCTTGGCACAAATGAAAATCCTACAAGGAAGCATCTTTAAGTGCTTAAATACCCTTTAGGCACTAAGTGACATCCTTGAGGTTCCACAGGAAGTCTATGACAGAACAGGAATTGAACCTTGGTCTTTTGTAACTACTCAGATACCTTTCCTCTCTGGTTGTGACATGGTGAGAGATAATTGCTCCCTGAGAAATGTGCCAAACGATTAGTTACTACAAGTTATAGGTGAGTATTCATTGTCACCTGCGTAAATGGCAGCATGTGGTGATGCTTTGTTTTCAACCCTTCACAGTGATCTTATCACTAGCAGTGAGATTTTGTTCAGATCACTTTAATTGTTTATTTAATAGGAGTAGCGGAGGGCAATATGATAGTACTACATACCAACAGGGCCACAATCTGTCAAACTACCCTGGAATCTGCCTGGAACTATTGGCTTGGTTAAATATTACACAGAGACTGCAACAAGTTTTGTTTCTGAGATCCATACACATTTTAACAAGCAAGGGGGTGGAGAGCTTGTTATCCATTTTTGTTCCACCAGCACAACATCACTCTGAAATGGCAGTAGATATCAATAGGTTTCTGGTAGCTAATTCTATGGTAACAGCCCTGTGGGCATTGGAGCATGGGAGCCTTTGAAAGGAGGAGGTTAAGAGATAAGTAAGTAGTATTGCAGGACTATTATTACAGCTATTTCTCTATACTTCTGATATGTCTCCCTTTTATTAGGGACTGACTGTTGAACCAGAACTACCAACACAATAGTATGAAACTGATATGCAGGCAAGGAATATCTATGCTTAGTGAACTGAGTGGTATTGACCTTACAGGAAAATTAAATAAAACATACACCTCTGAAAAATTTCCTAAGTATTTGAAGGTCACCTACATTCTTTGTACCTAGAGTGAACAGTTCTCTTCACATAAATCACATAATCCTTCAGATGGTGCAAGAAAAACAAACATACATTAACCCTCTCCTTAACTCCATGGGTACTAGACTTATGTTGTCAGCCACAGCATACATACAAAAATCACAACATTCACAGCATCAGGGATTCGGGGAAAAAAAGAAGCAGCAGAAGGCATTGAAGATGGCATAGATATCTATCTTAAATCATGTGACTTTTGTGTTGGTGATACACTGTTCAAATGTCAATTAGGATTTTTATGATGGAGTGTCTACCGCACGCACAAAGCCTGAACAAAGCACACATCTATCTTGAGTGTGCCATGTTGCAGCCCCTTTTCTGGCTGCTTTGTGGTTCTGGCTGCATTTTCCCCCCACCACCACCTTCTTGTTTATGCACATCGCAGCCATGGGCCCATGAAGTCACGAGATTTCCCCATCAACTTCCTCCAAGTAATGGCCAAAGTGGCCATCTATAACACTAGGGAGACGATGTTGGCCAAGGAGGTTCTCCACGACTGTGGAGCCTATTTCCATTCCTCTCTCCATTGACGTATCTGGGCAGAGTGTGTCTGAGTCACATCCACAGGCTCCATTGACAGCTTCAGGGAGAAGTGGGTGCTGTCCGAGGTTCTCTGCCTGGTGTCCCCTTAAGGTTCCCTACTTATGACCCTTTGACTCTCACACCTATTCCTATTTTTTTTCTTTTGTTGTGCCCCATACTCATTTGTGTCCTGGATTCAGTAACTCCTCCCCTAGGGCTGGAGGAGGGTCCTTTAGCTACGGACAGGCATGCACATGCCCACTTCCTGGAATGCAACAGGACAAAGCCTGAACAGTTAAAATAGGCCAATTAACCTTACAGGTTGCACCTGGAGGAGAGTCAGGGACTGATAAGGCCTAATGGCTGATGAAGCCCAGCTGCAGGGAAGAGCTGAGCTAGGTTTATAAGGAGAGGAAGTTGGTGGCGGGAGAAGGGCTGCAGGGACTTTAGCTCTGCAATTATTGTTTAGAAGGAAGGGGAACTGGCTAGGTACAAGGAGGAGTTCTTGGTGGAAGAGTAAGCCCTGGGGTCCTGTGTTTGACTACAGTCTCTGGCAAGAAGCCATGAGAGGAGAGGTCACCACAGGGAGTAGAGGAAGCTCCAGTAGTAACCCAGAGGTGGACTAGAGAAAAGGTGGGCTAAAGTTCAGGGAAACAATGATAAGGTCTGAGCTTGAACACTGTGGCTGCCGAGCATAGGGTCCCTGGGCTGGAACCTGGGGTAGGGGGAGGGCTCAGCTTCCCTTACCAGCCATTGGGAAAGTGGTACAGTCTTGGAAGCGGGTCAGAAGATAGGCAGTTTGTCTAGCAAGACACTGGGTACCCTGGAAGGGGAAGACTATATAGTGTCCTAACTGGATGAGTGAGTCAAAGAAAGGGAGTGTTGTGAAGTTCAGAGAAGAGACCACTGCCATTATGGAGGGACTGATGGACTGGAGGCACCAGACTAGGAGAGAGCTGGTCCCCAGATCAAGCCACAAGGAGGTGCTTCAGCAGTGAGTGCACCCCTGTTACACGTTCCTCTTGTGCACAGTTTAAATGTAGACTGAGAATTTCTTTCTTCATCGTTCTTAGGGAACAAGACATCATTGCAAGATTGGCTTTAGTGTCCAGTTAAATTTTCAAAAGTAGTTATGTGAGCATTTGGTGACTTCCTGGCTTATATTGCTTGCCTAGATTTATATCCTCACCTCCCTCCACGCAGATGCCTGTTCTTTCCTGTTCTTGTTGGCAAATGTGATAATGCCTTTCCATTTTTAAATACTTATTTTTATCAGAGATACTTTACAGTGCAGCTAACCTATATTACCCACAAATCCTTGTGTGTGTTCCTTTTGGATGACATTCACCTAGCCCATTTTCTTCTCCCTAAACAGGCTTTGTGCAGGGTATTCTATGAGCAGGAGAGAAGGCTGTCATTCTCTAGGTTGGAGTAGCTCTTAGCACCCTTTACAAGGAGTTTTTGGTCAAGATTCTCTCCTTCTGCAAAATTTGAGAATGTCAAGAGGAGGCATGTGAGCTAGCCAGTTACGGCTCCCTGATTCTCAGGGAGCCTTATGCTGCCCAGGGCTTCTATCTAGGTTTGAGGATTCAAGCAATTGTTCTAATTTATACCAGTGAAGGAACCATAAACCAACTGTTCTCATTTCACACATTCCGTGCCCTGATATGTCTCTCAAAATACCTCAGGTGATGAGTGTAAGAGGTGGTGCAGGGTCTGAGTATAAAATGGGGGTTTGGGCTACTTTTTTTAATATAGCATGTTTAGTATCTGTGGTATCTGTCAACATAGAGTGGGTAGGCAGTGTTTAGGTATGGTCCATTTAAACCCACAGCTTCTGGTGAGCACTAATTCTCTTCTCCCTGCACTATGTTGTACAGCTACCAGCATTCCTATACACATAATCTTGAGATGAGTTCAGAGGTAAACACCAGTCTTTGTCTGACTGCACACTGATTCAGAGTTGTGCATCCATGTACTGAGGAAATGAAAGATGACCACTCATGGAGAAAAAATAAACTGCATTCCGAGGATACATGTAAATATAACAAAATAATCCCACAGAAATTGGCCAAGGAACAAGTGATTTTGATATTAGAAAATTCTAAATAATCAAAATGTGTGTTTTCTTCCCCATGGCTGGGTGATACCTCAGAGTCAGAACTTCGGACCAGCTCAGGGAATGAGAGGAAAAAAGGTGTGCTGTAAGCATCTCATCAGCTCCCACAGGACTATTCAATTTGTCTCTAACTTTCTTTCCAATATTGTTGCTTTGCTTGTAAGTCCAGGAAAGTTGCACTGATGCTGAGAAAATAGGAATAAAAAAGAGGAAACTGCCCCAATTGCACTTCTGCAGCCTGGTGTGCCATGGGTATTGTGGGATGTTGTTAACAATCAACCAGCTGAAGCATTCAAAGAGAATATTTTTTTTAATGAGTCAGGCTGTTCTAAACCCGATATTCCACATGACAGTACTGTCTTGCTTCCTAACTCCAATATGGTTTCCTGTGAACCTGGAAGCTGTCGGTCATTTGGAAGTTACAGCCCATATATCTGCAGTGGAACAAAAAAGAAACAAACAAACAAAAGCAGTTACAGATACAATTTCTGCTGTTACCCCACATGCACTTTATGGTGTCTGGTACTTCTTTGGCTTTACCTTTAGTTTTATGAGCAATAACTTTAGCTGAATTAAGTGCTTGCTTAATTCTGTGAAGCTGTTGTTGCCTACCAATGGCCTAAAATTTAGAAATATGTGGGGGCAGATCTTTAGCCCCTTTAAGACCATTAAAACTGCCTTAAATGCAGGTTAAAGGGTCCCTTAATGTGAAAAAATTGGATGGTACAAAGCTGACATAGGAGCTTCTCAACCATCATGTTGCATGGGCATGGCTGGTGAAAAGGATATGTCAAGATTGCCACCTGGGCAATAGCCAGCTTCCAGTCCAGCCCCTTGTGGTCTTGAGGTCCCAAAACCATGGAAAGCAGCCTTCAGAATCCTTCAAGCTGCTCTTCCTTATGCCAGGATGCTGAACTGGCAACTTGTGGGGAGAGTTAAGGTGCCAAAGCCCCACCGATTTGTCATAACATGACAATATTGTTTCCTTCTGGCGCTCAGACAATACCTTTAAGAGTAACAATCAAAACACAGAAGCGTATATCAGCTGGAAGCTATGAGTAATGCACCACTTAATGCCTTAAGTGTCCCTCAGTGTCCAATGAAGCAGCACTTATATGCCCCCATGGATGTGTGCTTGATGAACATGCTGCCATTTCTGCTGCTCCATTGGAAATAATTAGATCACCCAAAAGGCATAGCTCGGGGCATGTCAGCCCTGTGCCACTTGAGGAATTAAACAAGAGCATTTATTCTCTTTTAAGGTGCAGTAAGAGGCATGTCACAGTTTGATTCCTTTTTGTTGTATACTACTACGCACCCAAAAGTCTGCTTCTTTTTTCGTTCATTATAGGAGCCCCTACATATGTCTGAAACAGATTGAGGGAAAGGTTAAAGTATTGGCCCTGTCTTTGGTTCTCTGCAGAGAACTCCATTGTGAAAGACCTATTGGACTATGACTGTTGAGCCAGCAGATTAATTCTAAGGACAAAATGCATATCGTTACATGATGCAAATAAATAATAAAAATGTTATAATAGATAATATCCATCAATAGATAATATCCAAATAAATAATAAAAATGTTATAATAGATAATATCCATCATACCTACCAATACTGCTTCATGCAAAATTAGCCATGATTTTCCATCCTGGTATCTGTCATTTAAAATTAGTTATCCCCCAGTTAGCGTTCATTTCTGTTTGGCTGGATAATTAGATGGCTATCTTATCTTGTTAAGGAAAGTACAACAAACAGATCACGTAATTTTTCAAAATGCTTTGTTTTTTGAGAAAGTAATTGAAAAGCTAGGACCAGAAAGCTACGATCAATACCCAAACAAATGCCTTTCTACTTGTCTAATTTAAAGTTTTATGAAAAATCCTCACGAGGGGAAAAACTATATTAGGATTTTTTTTTGATATTGGTGAATGGAATCCTTTTTTTTTAACAATTGACCAAGTGATAGTTTTTTATACAGCTCTTGTATAAACAAACAATCTGTAGAATACTATCGAAGAAACACAAAGGGCTGGTAAATTCTGTTTCAGATGTTTTTATCCTAATTAAAATCCAGAATGGTGTTTACTGCATAATGTTTGTTTAACTGAGATTTGGAAATCCCAAGTAACAATTTATTTTTATTGTTTCTGTAGTTCAGCTTAGTTTCATTTTGATCACTGAAAAACTACCATCTACCAACAGTTTGTCTGTTTACCATAGATTTCTTTTCCAGTGGGAATTCTTCTTAATGAATTAACTCTTTCAGCTGAGACGTTGACACCTTTGTAGTTGTTCCTCATATATAACCTATCACATCAGTCAGTGGAAAAAATTAAAAGAAACAACAGCTAATTTTGTTCATTCTAATTGTGTTTGCTCACAAGAGGACAGGCTATTATTTCTTCTTAAGGAAACCATAATGAGAAATGTTCTAAGCTGATTGTTCAGATCAAGAATGGGGCAATAGGAGAATGAATTTGATTAAAGTCCACCTGAAACCTTGAGCTAGACACATCAAATGGGAAAGCAAGCTGACTTTTCAAATCTGATAGCAGTAAGTAAATTTAATATATATCTAGTTTCCAGAACAGAGGAGCTGTGGTATTTTACCAACAAGGAAATGCAAACTTTTTTTCCAAATCTACAGTGACTAGGAAAGTTAAACATAAACCAGAATAAATCTACTGTTAGCATATTAGAGGTGTAATATTCTTAAGAGATCGACAAAATCATTCCAGGTTCAGGATAAACACCAATCTTTTTCTTTTACAGTCTCTCATTTTATAATCATCAGTTGGAGATTAATTTCCTCTTTTTTTTTTTTGAATTTGCTGTTGTCCTATATAGCGCACCAGGAAAATAACTAGCAGTTTGACATTTGTACAGTCACTAGTTGGTCTGATGCCCCTTGCCTGATCATATACCCGTAATCTCCCTTGATGGACATGCCATTTCACACCATTTGATCAATAACATAGCAGCTGCAGTCAGAGTTCTAGCAGTGTGTTAATAAATCCTAATCTTTCCATTTGTTGAAGTCGCTAAGAGTTTTGTGACCAGATCAATGGCAGGGTTGTCCCCAAAAGGCTTAATGAAGAGGGGAAACTTGCTGGGCTCTCTAAACAACACTGCACCTAGGAAATAAAAATATGCAAAACTTGATGTTTGTGATATAACCCTTCTTTAAGCATGTGGAGTGCAGCTAAATGACTTAAATATCAAAAGCAGATTCTTATTGATATATTAGTTCAAATCAATATCAGACTTACAGCAAGATTGTCTCAGTGGCATACATCAACCTCAAATATTTGCCAGTAGTTAAATCAGTGAATAATGTGGCAGAAATAGTGCTCAGTGTAATCAGAGAACATATGTTGCTCATGTACTGAAAGTATTGCTCTCATTACGATTTAAGCTTCCCAGAATGTGTATTTTCTCTGTCACCTCAAGAAGACATTTGGCCACACGGTTTATGGTGAACAGACAGAACGCTGGTCCAGAACCTCAGCTGGTTCAAATTGGCATTATTCCATTGAAGTCACCATCTCAGGGTTTGATCCCCTGAAATCAAGCTTATCTCAAGCATCTTTGTGTCATTATTATGTGGGGCTTCCATTTTGCTCTGGTAAAATTGGATCTTCTGTTTTATTAATGCTTCTACCAGTCTCCCAAGATAAATGTGGTAGCTTTGAATAAAGTATATTGTTGGGACTCAGTATCAACTTATGTTCTGTTTATAGGAAATTTGCATGTGTTTTCTAAAAAGAAAAGCAAGGATGTGCAAGGAAACAACTAGTCTCAAAGGTGCAGGTTCAAGAAAGAAAGAAAGAAAGGCCCAGGAGAAAATGTGGGACTGTATCTGCTTTAAATTACCATATAAATTTGGCAATTTGTTAAAACCAAATATAGGCTATGGGGAAGATGCGTATTTTAGACTGCCTATAGTTAATTAAAAATGACTTATTTACTCAGTTTTTCAGTACACTAAAAGTCATTTACTATAGCAGCTGCCACATGAGAGGGTATTTCTGATGTCTTTGAGATAGTTATGTTTGGGAGCAGGCAGCCTGTGTGAGCTGAATCTTCATTAAAGATGTGATTAAATGGAGATGTTTAGCCCGGCTGCATGCAGGCCCAATTAGAAGTAAATTAAAGGTTTTACAACATCTCTACTGCTTTATCTTCCGAGAGAAACTTCTTAGATTTTTCATAATTACTGATAACATAATAGAAACTCCTTTTAAAAGATGATGTCCATTATTATATAATTTAACACTGCAAGGATTCCAGATCAAACTACTATATTTTAAAAGAGAAGTAGAGGGAATGCTTTCTCTGGGATACTCATATTGCAACAAGAGATCAGAAAGAAATAATGTGACTGGAGACCTGCTCGGAAAATAGCTCCCTGTACTTTGATATGTACTGACACTAACACATTGAGGCAATATGATGTAGCTTGATTTCTGACTATTCTGTACATTGGTGATAAATTATTTTCTTTTCACCATGATGTATCTTGTGAACCCGTGGAGCTTATGGTTTTGGTATCAGGCATGAAATAATGGGAAACTGGAATTGTATCCATGTACAGATGGCTGGTGGCTGGGTATAACTTGTGAAGAAGGTTATTCTAAGCAAGTGAAGTTCAAAAAAAAACTCCCTAAAATATAGCACATATTAACCAAAGACAACTAAGAAAAACAGCTGTTACAGATGCCTAGAAAGCCCAGAGGAATACATGGAAGTAAAACAGTATTTGCTAAAGCAATAGGCTGCTTTCTCACACAATGACATTATTGTGAAGACACTCCAGTGATATCTCTGGATAATGAGACATACACAATCATGAGTGGTTTTAACAGTGATATTTGTGTCTAGGTGCATCATTGAAGGGCTTGCTGCTCTGAGACAGGAGCCTATTGTAAAGAGTCTGACAAAATGAACTTATGTATTATGTAAAATATTTTTAACTAAGGACATAACTCAAGAACCGTATAAATCTGATAATTGCAGTAAATGTGGACCTCTTTCTGTATTTGACAGTTTCAATAAAATAATCTAATTTTCACATAACTAAATTAAACTAGAATTAAGAATGATTAAATATCTCAAGGGTTAAAAACATTACAGGGAAGTTATAATTATCCCCAAACAAACTGAGTTATGGTTAAAGATAAAAAAAATCTAAAGATGTTATGGAATGGAAATGCATATTTAAGGCACCCAAACAATCTTAATTCTGTCCTGTAATTACACCATGTAATGAATTATGATTAGTGAATTATAGTAGTTCTAGACTAGAGCAAACTGATGTTGAATGATGCATGAGAATTTTAGTGGTGGTTTTTTTTTTATTTTTTTATCATGGTGTCTCTAAGGGTAGAATTAAGGTTATTTTGGAGCCATAGTGGTGTATTTACATTACTGAATATATTTGGATTTCTTTCCAGTCAAAGTTAAACTTCTAATTTCCTGAGTTGGTAATGATTGTGTAACCCACACACCTCCTGGGTGTGGTGCTCTGTCCTCTCTAGTGGCACTGAGACTACTGAGATTAATGAGTCTGCTACAGTCTTATTTAAGGGCTATGTGGCTTTTGGCTCATGCATGTAGCTCTAGAGGTCCCAACTTTGATACTGCCTGCCGATGACCGGGTTCTGTCAGTGTTACGCTTGTTTTGCAGATAATCTAAAACATCCCTGTAACATGTTTACTCTGAAATTGCCAGTATGTACTCAACCTTAACTCCAATTTAAGACATTTTATCTGTGAATTTCCTTGTTTTTATTATTAACAATGTTATATGTAAAAAGTAAACAACTCAGTTATTGATATGTGGTATTTGTTAGGATTTGAACATGTGTAGTAACAATCTTAACTTTTTAATTATTATTATTTTAGCATTTAGGGGCATATTCATACATAACCCAAGCGGCTTTGCACTACCCTGGACCAGCACAAAGCAGCTAGAGCATTCTGGCCATCTTCTCCCAGCTCTTTATGTCCACATTGTGTGTAAGGATGCGTATGTTCTCCTTCCTCCGCTGAATACACTCCACAGTTTGCCCCCTCATGTTGTCCTTCACATTCTTTAGCATGCCTGCACAAATGCACATTTCATCGCTCTCTTGTGTCCCAGATTTAGCTGCATACCACCCTGAGGCTACAGAGATGCCACTGGGAAAAAGCTTCTTTTCAAAATGGGCACCACCTCCCCTTATTCCCAATGGTATTAAAGTCAAACTACCTGCAAGGAAGATGATGGTACACTACTCTGTCAGGGGTCACCTTCCCTGAAGTAATTTGTGTTCACTCATATTTTAATGGAGGGTATCTGGATAATTGAAGCCCTGAATTGTCTTTCTTGTCATTGAAAACAATCAGAGATGGCAGTCATTTTTCAGTAGAACATTATCCATTCTGCCCTATTGAGGAAAAATCTGTCATTTATGAATAAAAAAAGCAAAAAATAGCAAACAATCCTATAAAATGTTTTTTTTTAAATTTAGCCAATACATGAGATTTCACTGAGTTTTAACGATCTGAATAGTTTGAAGGGCCTGTGTTGTTCCTTTATTAAGATAATTTAGTACATTAAAACGGTCTGACACAGAATGCGCAATTTCTCAAAGGATGTATTTTCAAATCCATTTTAACTCATAACTTACAAGTAAATCCATTAGTTTATCAGAAAATTGTGTCCAAAGTTAAGTGGTATAAATTTGAAAAGATATGATGTATTCTTCTGATAAATAAAGTAGTTAAATTCCTACTTTAATTGTAAACTCAACTCATCCTTAACAATGGTACCATGATTGGTGGTTTCATAATAATAAGTAGCTGAATTCTCCCTCCACAGGATGTATGAAACTTGTTGTTAACAATGGAAGTTAGTCAAATCATCACGCAAAAATCCAGTCCCTGGAAATATCACGAGACAAAATATTCAATTTTAACTAGAGCCATATCCAGGTGCACTATGTATTTCTCATACTCTGCAAACTGGAATGTAATAACCTTGGCTGTCAATACTATCTCGTTTAAATAAGTGAAAGATTTACATATTACTATACCGTTAAGCAACATTACATTTTGGCACTGCTAAGAACAGTAAATTCTCTTGTGCCAAAAAAAAAAAAAAAAGAGAGAGAGAATGTGTAGTCATATGCAATCTCAGGAGGTTTGGAGGCCCAATTTGGAGAAACACTCAAAAGACTGAATGCTTATTTAATTGTATCCAGTATTGGGCTGGAAATCTGGTAAGGACAGGCCTCTCATAGAATTTGTTCTCATGAGCAGAGGCGGCTCTATGTATTTTGCTGCCCCAATCATGGCAGTCAGGCGGCTTTCGGCGGCATGCCTGCAGGAGGTCCACCGGTCCTGCGCCTTCAGCGTACCTGCCGCTGAATTGCCGATGAAGCCGTGGGACAGGCGAACCTCCCACAGGCATGCTGCTGAAGGCAGCCTGACTGCCACCCTCATGGCAACCAGCAGGCCACTCCAGGCATGCACTTGCTGCGCTGGTGCCTGGAGCTACCCCTGCTCATGAGTGTAGTGTGGAAAAAAAAACCCTTTTCCTGGTTTCATGGCATTTCTGCTTCCAGCCTTGACAGAGGACATACAACATTGAAAAGTGTGTGGGGGAGTGCTGGAGTGGGGGTGGGGGTGCGGGATGAGATTATCAATCTTGCCGAGGAAGTTGAATTTTGGTTTGAACTTTGAACAGAGAGCATGCAAACCGGTTTTTGTCATCTACAATTAAGTATCAGAAGGGTAGCCGTGTTAGTCTGGATCTGTAAAAAGTGACAGAGAGTCCTCCGGCACCTTATAGACTAACAGAAGTATTGGAGCATAAGCTCTCGTGGGTGAATACCCACTTCATCGGATGCATGTGGGTATCCACCCATGAAGCCTTAAGGGGAACCAGGGGTTTCAAAAGTCCCAACAAAAAAAAACAGGTACAGTTTCTCCAAACATGGCATACAGGACGATATTTCAACTAGAAGTTATATTTTCTTGTGCTAGGAAAATAATTCATAATTAACAGTTTATTGGATTTTGCTTTTTCTGTTTGCAAATAGTCAATTACCAAATTGTGATATTGATGCCCTTCTGCCAATCAGTTGCAGATGCTGGGGCCTTGGGATTCACAGCTGTGAACCATTGGTGCCTGAATACTTTCTCGGAAAAAAAATGAGGAGGAAGTGCCAACCACTTTATGAATTCTAGCCCAGTGGTTAGATCCCTCACCCAGGACATGGGGAGACCAGGGTTGAAATCTTCTCTTTGCCTGATGTAGAGAAGGGGCCTGAATTTGACCCTCCCATTTCCCAGGAGAGTGTCTTAACCACTGGGTATTGGCTATTCTTTGGCAGGTCTCTCTCAGTGTCTCCAGTTGGAGCTGTGCCATTTTGTATAATTAAATATTCCCTAGGAATAGAGAGAGTGAGAATAACTCTATAGCCTGTGCAATTTTTCTATTACTATTATTCACCAGCCATAGTATGTGTCCTTATTTTTTGTTTTTGTTTTGGTGTTTGTTTTGTTTTAACTTATGGGCCTGGTACAAAGCCCAATGAAACCAACAGGAAACTTCAATTAACTTCATTGGGCTTTGGATCAGGTCCAACACATCATTACATGCAACAACCCATCACTGCGGTCTCTGAGTGTCTTATTTTGTCAAACAAACAAACAAACAAAATATTATCTCCACAGGATGGTCAATCCTCTTATTATTTTTCACAATACTGAATTACATTCATGCACAAGAGCTTCCTTCCTGCCAGGGAAAGGATTCAATTAAATGCCTGCCAAAACAAATGTACCTGCACTGCATCCTAACGCCTGCCAAATTTGGCTCTGACAAAACAGCAGAGAGAATGATATCCACATGTGAGACTCTCTGCTTAAAATGGTTAACCACTAGTCTTACAAAGCTGTATCTCAAGAATCAATAGCAGAAGTCACTTTATCTTAGTTGTCATGGTGGAATATAACTAACTTTTTCTCTATCTGGACACTCTCTTTAATGCACCCATCACCATATTTTGGCATGTTATAGAGATTTTTGACCAGGGGGCAACAATGTATCCTTCATTGTGCCAACACCATTAAAAATAATATACTATGTGTACCAGAAAGCTGCACAACTTCTATTCACCAGCTCCTCCCATGTGCCAAACTCTCTCATACCCTGTGTGATCTTCCTCGTGCTAGACAGGATCAGAGTAAATACCTTTTTTTTCTTCTTCTTCTTTTGGCCATTGTAAGCAAGTTTTAATTTTCAGCAACAACTTTGCAAATTAAATTTTCCCCTTCAGGCATGATGCTGTTTTCTCTGGCATTTCTTCTTCTCACAGGAAAAAAAAAAGTCTATTTCTAGCATTTTTTTAGGCCCCTTTTGGGGAATACCAGGTAAAGAAGTAAGCTAACATATTTTTACAGTATTTACTGCTGGTACTTTTTAATGAGTTATCATTGAAATCTTGAGAAGCCCTTTTGATGACCTCTTTTTCCTTATGCCCTATACAATGATAAGTATTTATGATTTTTTTAACATTGTGCATTTTTTCACCTTTGCTGTGTTTCTAATGCTTTTTCACACTTTCTTAAGTTTGCCCTGTTATCTTCTGTGTCTTCTGTAGCTGACGTTTTCCCACCTACTAGCTGTCATTTTTTTACCCTTGACTGCCTTCTGCAATGTTTTATGTATTCAGGTGTGCCTATATTTAGTAGTATTTCTGTAAATTACCAAAGTATATTAGTGTCCAGTCATAACGTGATCCAGCATTATTTTTATTATTATTGTGTTTGGTGTTAGTGTAATGTGGACTTATTTTAATTAATTTTTGTTCCTAAGGCTGGAATATTGTTGGCTTGTTACAGGAATCTAGGTTTCTCATGAGGAAATTGTATATGAGATGATACAGAGTTTGTCTAGTTCATGGTGAATTTTCTGGGAAGGAAAGGGCAGCAGGCTTTTTCTCATGGTATATTGGAGGCAGTGAATGGTAATGAATTTGTTGGGGTGAAGATCTTATCTCAAGTTGTTTGTAGCTGAAAGCAAACATCAAATAAAACTGCCCTTTCAGTGAAAATTTGCCTTTGCACTCTATCACTGCAAATTGACCATTGGCCTGCTATTTAAAAAGCAGGTGCCTGTGAAGCACTGACTACCAGAAACTGAGACTTAGTGACAGGGGATGGATTGCTCAATAATTGCCCTGTTCTATTCATTCCCTCTGAAGCATCTGGCTTTGGCCACTGTCAGAAGATAGGATACTGGGCTAGATGGGCCATTGGTCTGACCCAGTATGGTCATTCTTATGTTCTTATATTTTAAAACATATCATGGTGCCCAGGAGCTTTGGGCATAAACAACATGAGAGTCTGAGGTAGGTAATCCCAATTACATAGCCACCATTCCACTTGGATGCCTTTGCACTTGAGCTTCCCTTCCTTGCACTTCGTGGGGATTTATGAAGATGTGGGTCAGCATCCCTGCTTCCTCCCCTTTCCCCAAACTCCTCTTTAGTTTAGGAAGAATTGGTGGTGGGTCTTATATAGGTTCTTGGGTCCTCTTTTGCACTCTCACACGTTTTTCCACAGGGGTGCATGCATGAATTATTGCCTCTGGAAAGCAATGCTGAGTTAGGAGTGATGCACTAATTGAAACTTAATAGCAGAGGTGGCCTTTTAGAAGTGAGGCTTCTAGCAATGACATCCTTTCCTAGTTGTTGGTTAAAGCCTGTGTACACAGCATGTATTTTAGGAATACCCTATGAGTCAACGATATTTGCCAGCTCTCAAAGATGCATCAGAATCAGAGACTCAGTGGGCTGATAACTAGTTTGGTTCCAACAAGCCAATTTAAAATAATTAAACAATAACAAATATTTAAAAGTTTTGTGGATTTTGATGTAAAATAGAGATATGCAATTCCAATCAAGAGATCCAACCAGTGTTCATTACTCTCAGATTTTTTAGGTAATTATGGTTAGAGAGAAAGTAATAAAACAGAAACCTACTCAGTGACAATATGAAGGTAGATTATTTTGGCCCTAATACATAGCTTACGTTATTTCATTCTCCCATTGTGACAATACACAAGATTTTTGCAAAGATATGACCCTTTGTAGCTGATCCAGTAGAAAAACTGATCCTTGATCCAACAGAAAAACAAGTTCACATGCCATAATTTGTCCCACACAGTCCTGTGAAAAAATGTTAACTAGAGCTGACTGAAGAACAACAATTATGTGTCATGGTAACTTTTGAGGTTTGAAATGTGATTTAGTTCCATATTGGAACAAAACCAAAGCTTTTGAATGTTTTCACAACAGAAATTTTGGCAAAATGTCTATGTTTGGACCCAAATCTGAACTTTTTGATTCAGGAAGAGAGAGAGAGAGAGAGAGAGAGAGAGAGCGTGTGTGTTGGCAGTGGGGAGTGGCCTGGAGTTTATACTGTTGGCCTGGAAAGTTGGAGACCCATATTCAAGTCATTGCTTCTCCTGACTCAAGGGTGTGTTTTTTCATTCCAGAACATTTTGAATGTGGGCCTCCCACATTCGAGGCTATAGCATGATAGAGAGAGTCTTTCTCTTTCTCTCCCTCCCTGATGAAAACTTCATCAAAACCAATATGTCTCCATGAAATGTTTTGGCTTCATCAAAATAGCATATTTTCATTTCACCACTTTACAAACGCGGTTATAAAATAAAACTTGGCAAATGTAGATTTTTTTTAGTCTTAGTCCTGTCCTGACTACAATACATCAGTTTCCCATTTTCTTTTCTAAAGGAAAAGGATTCTAAAAGTGTGCATGGGGGGAAATTATAGAACATGTGGGGGACCTGAAACAGTGAATGCAGTAGGGTCTTTCTGCAGGATTGCCCTCTTCCCCCATCAGCACAATAAGGTTTCTCTGGAAAACAGAGTGCTGTATTTGATTTTCCTTCATCAGAAATCTCATGTATTGCTATATTTCTTTGCCAGCTATCTTAGAATCTGCCAACTGTTACAGAAACAAAAGCCCTTTCCAGTTCACTTCACCCAGAAACAGCCTGCTGTTTAAATTTCTTCATAGCCCAGTTTTCTGCTTTCTCTATTAACCCCCTCAAGTTCTGTGGGGAGGGTCCTAAACCTAAAAGATATTTTGTTCCTATAGATGTGACATAGAGGATTCTGAGGATTCACATATAGGACTGGAGCAAGACTCCTTTTCAAGGAGTAGTGACACAGGGACTTCTGTAGGGAAAGGTCAGATCACTTCATCTTAAGAGATCCAAGAGAAAAGTAGTTTCAGACATTCTCAAACACAAAATCTCACAAAGAATATCAAGGAAAAGGATATATAACATGTACCTTCTATTTTAAAATTACCAGATAATAAAAATAATAATGAAAATCCTTTACAGTTCTTTCCTGAGAATCAGCTCCAAGCCAGAGAGAGGAAGAGAAAAAGACTTTCCTAACCAGTTAAATGAATGACAGTACATAAATGACAGCACTCAGATTGCAAGATACCCAGAGATCAGCCAGTAGGGTAGAAGTTAGGTCAGAATTTTAGCTTTTTAATTTCTAGTTGACTAGATAAGAATTATTCTTGTGGCATTGTACACACATACCTAAAATTGGTTTAATTTAAAAAGGTAATTTCAGATAATAAAAAAAACCTGCATGGAATACATAGATCAAATAACAAAGGGATTTATTATCTTTGTGCGCTAGACAGTGCTGTATATCATGAGTCACATGCAGGTCCCGATACTATAACAGTCCATACAACTCTTCATTCATAGTGCTGCCAAGCTGGCCCTAAATTACCAGTACAGTCACTATTTCCTGTTTATGTTAAGTTTGTATAATATAAGATGGGTTTTCATTGTGATGCAGGAGATGAGGTGTGTTGACATAACATTAATGCAAAAAAGCATGATTTTAAGCAACAGAACTCTGCATCTTGGTACAAACAACAGAGCAAGCTTGCACTGCAACTAAGCGTTAGTGTTAGCTGTTCATTGCAGCACTAGATTGGCTAGATATGAGAGAAAGGCTAGTATGTGTAGACTGCCCATACTAATGTTCTTCCCAGTATGGGTTTGTAGCTTGAACCAAGGCTACATAAAATTGTCTGCTAAGGTGGAAAGGGCAACAGTAGTCAAAATAGGCTGTTTCAGGTGGTGCTCCAGAAGCTTTTCTGGGACCAGAAGAGTGAAAAGCAAACCGTAAGAAGCCCTCACAAGGTGCACCACTGAATTCAAGTGCAGTAGAAGTTGTGGGGTAAAAGACTTTTTAAAAAGGTCAACAACATCCTAATTTCATGTACAGTGAATGGAGGCTGCCAGGAGAGATGTCACCTGTGCACTCTCAAAGTTTTAAGCCCAGCTACTATCAGAGAAGCCCCGGGGGGGTGGCCAAGTGGGGCAATCTGCAGTGCTGCAAAAGACATGGAGCAAGTGAAGGACCCGCCGTTGCAGCTGCAGACTTGGAGCACCACCCAGTGAGTACAAGCACCGCAGCAGATGGTGCCTTTTTTATGTCCGCTCCCCCACTTTGCCCCAGACCCCCTGAATCCTCTGAGTGGCCCTGGCTGCTATAATGAGAGAAGAATGATCAGTATTTTGTGGGACAGCTCCAACTTCACTTCAGCCTCTTGCAGTGCTTGATTGGAAGGAGAATGTTTAATGACTGTCAGCACCCATGTTAAAATCTACATTGAATACGCTCCTACTTAATCTTGAGCAATTGAAATGGAACTGCTGGAAATATTAATTCCATTAGAACAGACTGTATCTGGAAGAGAAGATACATTTGCCTCAAAGTTCCTTTCTGTCATACAGTGCTAGGAAACATTGTAGGTGACCCTTGAAGGGTACAGGTGACACAATATTCCTGCTGCCTATATCAAAATTTTCATTGCTTTAGAGACTCGGCTTAGGTTGCAAATCCTGGAAATCCATTTCAATCGCACTTGAATTTAACTTTAAAATAAAAATATTTCATCCAAGAAATTGGATTGCTCGATTTTTATTATAACTTTTAAAAAGATACAAGCCTGTATAGACTCTAGTCAGTATAGTATGACCAAGATGTTTTAAAAGCTCATCAAAGTAATTCCTCCCTCATGTGAATTTGCTTGCAAGTTTGACCTTACTCACTATATTTTCTAAGTTGAGTACATGGCTTTAGCTGAATAATTTCCAGTAATTGTGCATGTTATAACTCTGCATATTGCTTAGAAAGTCAAATGGCTAATGGTAAATATTTCGGGTTTCTATTACATCACTTTTACTTGTTATCCTTTACTATTTCTTAATATGAGAATTAAATATTAAAACTACTTGGAGTTTAGAGAAGGGTTGGATCTTTAACTTCCACAAAGGAAAGTAGGTTTCTCTATACTTCACGCTTAAAAGTTATAGTGGAGTAAATGGATTTCAGTCAACCCTCTACAATGAAAGTAGGATGACTGCTCAAAGGAGGTCTTGATTTGTATAAGCCTAACTTTATTGTAAGGAATTGTGCACAGCTATATATGTGATGGCTCTGAAGTCTCCCAAATTTGTGAAACAAGGCAAGCTGCTTTTCAATACACCCATAAAAAACAGCAGGAGAGATCCAATCTGCTTGATTGGATTCCAGTGGTAGACTGAGGCTAAATGGGGCCATGCTCAAGTCTAACTATCTAGGTTTTTATATAGCACCTATAGTATCTGAGTGTCTCCCAACCAAACGGTCCCCAAAAAACAAAAGTCCCCCTACAAAAAAATAAAATCTATCTTTTCTTGCAAAAGTGCTCATTGCACTATTCATGTTCTTGCCCTCAAATGTTGCCTCCTGTCCTCTAGGCCATGTGCACGATTCCAGCACTCTGGTGGTCAGAATCCCAGGATGCAATCTTTGTGCATTTATTAATCCCTTCCCAGCCTAAAGCCTTGCTCTGTAAATACATGGATCCGGCCATAATCAACCTTCATGGGTGAGATGTAATCTCAACACAAAATAGTCCGAGTTGCTGGGCTTTCTCTTAGAAACTTATGTATACCAAACGGGTGAAGGATATACGTATGCCTATCAGGATGGCTAGTTGCAAAGTAAAAGCAAACATCTTCATCTATCCCATAGCAGAGACTCTGCCTTCCTTATGTCTCTGTGAGGCCTAACACATTATGTACACTCCTGGAAAGAAAGGACAAATTCAGAATAATGGTACCTGTAGCTCTCTTTCAGTCACTTTCTCACAGGTGTGCATTGGGTCATGTGTTTTTTTAGACAGAAGTCAGATACTAATTTTATCACTGAGTTTGTATATTCAGTTAAGTCTCTTTTTATCAGGATCAAAGCTTACCAATAGCATGAACAGATCTAGCAATAAATCTGCTAGTAACAGTTTTCTGTGCACTCCATTTTTATTTAACATACAACTTTGGACGCTTAAGTAGCATTTAGTGTTATAGTTACAGCTCTCTTGACTGCATTGTACTTAAGGCCCTTGCCCCTGAGTCATGTTACCTATGAACCGTACATTTACAAAGGCTCTGACCTCATTAGCTGGGCAAATCTGAGCGTGTCTGAGTTACAGCTCTGCTCTAAGGAAACCTCTCTCTCATTCCAATGTCATTAAGGGAGACTGTCACTGTGGTTCAATGTTGGGTGTCTTATGCTGGTTCAAGCTGCATCATAGATGGAATGCTGAAGAGATACTGTATCAAAGTGTCTGGAGAGTTGTCTGTGACACCCGCTGTTCTACAGGAAACAACAGGGGAAGCTGATGTGATGTGCTCAATGTAATCTAGTTCGGCTAAAACAGTTCCTTACATTTAAAGACGGTCAGACTCTGTTATTTAGCAGGGTAACTTATAGTTGTATAGTCTTACAGTATATCTCTAATGGGACTAGAGCAGTTAGAGGTATATTCTTATCACAGTATATGCAGTGATGAATGGTTTAGAGTTTGTTAGTTTTGAGGCCCTCGTGCTGGAGATGGATAGAATCATCTTTAGCAAAGCCGGAGTCACTGGTATGGCCCAGAAGACTGTTAACTGGGATTTGCTAAATCAAGACAATGTATAAACACTAGAAAACACACACTAGAAATACACTAGAAAACAGTTTTTCTTTCTGAAAGATTTTATTGACAATAATGAGTTTTAGGAGGACTGAATGGTTCAAGGAATTGGTAATGGGATCCGGTGTGTTTCACCTCTAGGTCACTCGTTCTTTCCTAGTACAGGTCAGTACTACCATTGCACATCATCACTATCTAATGGCTGTTCAATGAGCTTTGTGAAATGAGTCAATTGTGTCAGTCCAGTTCCCAGTGCAAGTGTCCACATCTCATAAAATGCCATTACGACTGTCATTAATTGGCGCCTTATTAATACTTTCAGCCAAAAGGTCAAGGGCTGAATAAGCACACGGACTAAACTACTGTACCTTCTCTTTGCAGGCCAGATTGCAGGGGAAGCTTGCACTGCAGCTGACTGTTGTACAGTAAAGTGCTGGATGTCTCCAGGGTATCATCCTGGCACCTCTCACAAGGATTAGATTTATATTAAAAATAAGGAAAGAAACTGTTCCACTATATTAACTCTTTGAGATACAGGTTGATTGAACATTTATGTGGACTCTTCGGCAATGTGATGGAGACTTAAAAATAGGAAGGTTTCAAACACTTTCTGCTATTTTTAAAAATCAAAACACATCTTTATCTGACAAAGAACAAACATGACATCAGTGTTGCAAAGAGAATTATCTTTAAGGGCATGAAGGTGCCAGCCTGGTAATCTAGAGATATGGGTTCAATTCCCTGCTCCACTACAAATTTCCTGTAAAATCTTGGACAAGTGACAGTCTCCACATGTCTCAGTTCCTCATGTATAAAATGAGATAGTAGTATTTACCTCATAGAGGTATTCTGAAGATAAATAAAATACATTAAAGATGGTAATGCACTCAGATACTATGGTAATAGGGACATATAAGTGCCTGACCTAGATAAATAATGTAGCTCTGTTCCTTGAGAATTAGTAATATAGTGTATGCCTATGTTTTAATTGGACACTTCTAATATCACATATGAAGGCCAATGTTATGTCAGTGTTATGTTGAAGGGATTCACTATATATGTCTGCAATGTTTCTTGAAGGTTGATAAAGTAATTACTGTTTTTATTGAATCTTAGAATTATTATTCCCTTAGTACAAACCCTTGTAACTTGTCAGCTTTGGGGGAACATTTATCAAAGGCTTTCTTTTCAAGATGACAATATGAAAATGGCTAATGCAAGAACATTACGTGTTATTAGCTGTTTCCAATTTGTACTTACCAACTGCTCCATTAATATTCAGAACCAGATGTGACACAAAATTATGTGATGTCCCTACATAGACCCATTTGCTAAATTCTACAAAGTATAGAATGTTCTTTATTCTTACTTGTAATAGTACAGAAAAGTAATCAATAATATCCCGAATTTGTATTAGTCAGAAACAGAAAAAAAGGAATCGTAAAAGAAGAGGTGAATATTGGAAAAGTTTTAGACTTTATGGGTTAGCTACTGGAAGCTACAGTATTTTATTTAGATAACTGAGTTGTGTCAATTAAAAAAACATGGAATGCAATGAGTTATTATATATTGACTTTCTGGTTATGTGAGTTAGAAGGTCAAATGATATTTTTCATATCTCTTGACATTTAAATTTGTAATTTTATCAGCCTTGCTCTTCCATAGTATTCCAAAATGGTTTACATAAAATTAATTGGTTGTAAAAATCTACCTGTTTAGCTGTGAAAGTATCATGCTCATTTCAGAAGACCACCATAGTGTTCTTCGTAAACTTTTCAACTTCTCACGAAGGGTGAGGCTTTCAATGTTTTCAAATAAATGGAAACTGGGCATCTATATTCTACAGGCAGCTTTGAAAATCTCAAGCTAAATGTACATCAGAATGACTGAGGAAAACAAAAAAACACAAGAAAAAAATAAAAGTAATTGTTCCCAAAAGTAAATTTGAAAACACACCTCAATTCTGCATCAATCCATAGGCTATGATGCAAAAAGCATTTGGTTCCCATGGAAGATCAGCAGACAGAATAATGACTGCACCACCACTAAAGGTGGGGCAGAATTTGTGTGGGCTAACCCAAAGAAGGACAGCTCTGCTTTGTGGTTGGGGGTAGGGGGGAGGAAGGTCAGAAACTGCTGCAAAAGGTGCTTCAGAGTAGCAGTTGTGTTAGTCTGTATCATCAAAAAGAACAGGAGTACTTGTGGCACCTTTGAGACTAACAAATTTATTTGAGCATAAGCTTTCGTGGGCTACAGCCCGTGGTCAACTTTGCAGCAATGACTCACCAACTCACCAGCCCCCCCAGGAATGTGCATAAAGGCATGAAACCTGGGTGGGGCAAGTCTCTACGTGAAAGCAGCGAGGAAGCCAGCAGAACAGGAACAGGCTGGGGGCTCTAAGGCTTGCTGCAGGACCATGTGGCAGCAGCATGGACCTAAGAAAGCATGGTGCCAGAAAAGCAGCAAACAGCACTGGAAACAGCATGGTTCCAGGGGCACGGAGAAGGATAAGCTCGGGAAAACAGGGGGGTGTTACCCCCCCTTCCCCCGGCCCCAGAGACATGGAAGGGCAGGCACAGGCAAATTACACGGAAAGGAATCATGAAAAGAAGGGGAACTAGCATCCCCTGCCTCAGGTATTTTCAGCCACAGGCAAGCTGTGTAAGCAGGATGGTTATAGGAGCACGGATAAGGGGGAGCTCAGGAAAACAGGGGGGCTGTTAACCCCCACCCCCAGCCCCAGAGACAGGGAAGTGCGGGCACAGGCAAATGATACAGAAAGGGGACAGTGCAAAGAAGGGGAACTAGAGTCCCCTGCCCCAGGTTCTTTCACCACCAGGCAGGCTGGGACTAGGGATGGTGAATTTGCAAGGAAGGTGAAGCAATCCCTTTTGCAAAGCACGCAAGCAAGCAAAGCGAAGAATTCAACCTGCACCTTGGGGGGGGGGGAGGAGGAATGGAGCCAGGCAAGGAAACTTTAACTGTTTCATGTACCAGACGGACTTGCCATGAACCTTCACTTTAAGTGGGGGCGGGGGGAGGAGGGGAGATACAGCTGCTGGAAAAGCAGCTCACCTACTCAGTGCAACTAAGTATAGAATCCTCACAGGCACTTTGTGCATGTAGTATCCCTATGGCACAGGAAGGGACAGACAGTAAACATGGACCAGGCAAGCAAAAACAGCAAACTCTCAAGAGGCCAAGGGTGCCTAGAACATGAAAAAATTGGGAAGCTTCCCTTATCATCTCGGCGGGTGTTATGGTACAGGCCTACCCAGACAGCAGCCCCGACTTTGTTAATTATATGAATATAATTAGTCAGGCACCCAATACGTTTGGAGGCATGTCATAAGCAGTTTCCATTAAGGCCAGCAACCTAAACAGGAATAGGTGGCATCACACAGTGTGGTTCAAAGGCATAACACCAAGGGTGCCAGGGGTTTGTTCATACCACAACAAGCCTAAAAAGGGCCCCAGGCACGTAATAGTATTTGCTGGGCATTTAATAATGGTGGTTGTTTAAGACACCGACCACCGGCAATTTTATTTCGACAAGGCTATGCCCATGGGCTGTTCAGTATCCTGTGCAGCTTTTCAGAAATTAAGTACAATGTTGCACAGGGGCAGTGGTGCAGTCAGTGGGACTAAACCAAATAGTGCATTATTTGCCCAATTTTTGTTTGCAAGGTCAAATGAGTGTGTTCACTTGTTGGACACATTTCAGGCCCTGGCTAAATAGTTGGGGAAACCCCTAGCATAGGACAAAACAGAAGGTCCCTTTCACAACATTAACTTACCTGGGCTTTGAGCTGAACTTTGCTTGCAGGCTTTTTGTGCCCAGCTGACAGCAGCACCGGCTGGCATAGCCAGACCACATAATTACATACGAGTCACTACACAGATGTAGTAAGACTTGTGGGCTTGGAAAAGTTTTCTAGGTCAATTTAAGGGGATATCATTGTGGAGGTACAGACGGTTATTAATTTTGGCCTAATATACGGGTTTGTGCGACAACATGGCAGTGGCACAGGTTATCAATCGCCAAACTTTCAGATCGCACAGGATTGGAAAGTTGGTAAGGGCATTTGTTCTCCAATGCTTAACTTTCAACATCTGTTTTTTCTTCCAACCATATGCCGAGCATGGATAATGGCATAGCAGATGCCTTGTCTCATTTCCAGTTTGTCGCGGGCTCTCTGGGACCTCAAAATGTCATGTGGTTGGCGAAATGCAGATTTTTTGGCTCCAGCTTACAAGTTGATTATGTTGTTTTCTTTTAAGTAATCTTGTCAATACAAGGATCCAAAGAATGTGTTGCCTATACGGCCCTATGTTAAGGGCGGTTGCTGCAGTAGCAGGTCAAGGACAATGCCGCTGCTGGTGTCCTCGTGTCCCTTGATGATCACAGATGGGACAATGGGGTCTTTCTCCCCGCTAGCCAATAGGACATTTGCAGATCTCATAGACTCATAGACTCGTAGGTCAGAAGGGACCAATATGATCATCTAGTCTGACCTCCTGCACAAAGCAGGCCACAGAACCCTACCCATCCA